>NC_042983.1:42084772-42277711 GCF_901001165.1 Salmo trutta | reverse complement strand
TTCTCTCTCTCTCTTGGGTCCACTCGCTCTCTGCCCCTCGCTCCCTCTCCTTCCTCCTCTCTCTCTCTCGTCTCCTCTCTCTTCTCTATCCCCTCCCCTCTCTCTCTCGCTCTCTCTCCCCCCCCATCCCCCTCGCTCTCCTCTCATCCCCCCTCGCTCTCTCTCTCCCTCTTCTCTCGATTCCATCTCTTCACAGTGGCTTTTTTTTTGTTTGTTTGTGTTTTTTTTTGCCCCCCCCCGGTTTTTTAGTAATGAGTGCTCTGTCAGTGCTTATTGCCTCTAATGTGGGCATCCCAATAAGCTCCACCCACTGCAAGGTATTGGCGTACTGGTTGGTCAGTGAAGCCGTGTAGCTCCTCCCATCAGCTTCACTAGACTGAATCTGAGCCAATCATAACTCTCTGAGTTGCAGCTTTGACCCCTTGTGCACTTTTCCTCCGGTGGTGATTGGTTAAGGTGTGAGCGCTCCAATGAGATGTCTTTAGTTCTACCGTCTCACACGATACTTAGCAGACGTACTGAATATATATATATATTATATGTAATAGGTAGCAGAGTTCATATAGGTATATAGCTACCCTGCCTGGTATCGACATGCCCAAATCATCCCAAAGTCTCTGAAAATGATTATGTAGCTCAATGGGATTGTGTAAGTAATGACGTGAGGTATTTCAGTGAAGTCTTAGTTCCTGAATGAATGAAATGGACCATTAGTCACTGTACTCCAGTTATCTGTTATTCAGTGGTTGACTCAGTCCGCGTCCTAAATTACACCCTATCCCCTTTATAGGGCACTACCTTTGACCAGCGCCTACAGGGTCCGGCCAAACTAGTGCGCTATATACGGAATAGGGTGCCATGTGGGACTCATTCTCAGTTATGCTGTCCATTCACGACACAGACACATTGAGGGAAGAAAATCATGTATAGCCGCACCCTCTAGAACTCTGACCCTCTTGAACTCTGACCCTCTAGAACTCTGACCCTCCAGAACTCTGACCCTCCAGGACTCTGACCCTCTAGAACTCTGACCCTCTAGAACTCTGACCCTCTTGAACTCTGACCCTCTAGAACTCTGACCCTCCAGGACTCTGACCCTCCAGGACTCTGACCCTCCAGGACTCTGACCCTCTAGAACTCTGACCCTCTAGAACTCTGACCCTCTTGAACTCTGACCCTCCAGGACTCTGACCCTCCAGGACTCTGACCCTCTTGAACTCTGACCCTCCAGGACTCTGACCCTCCAGGACTCTGACCCTCTAGAACTCTGACCCTCCAGGACTCTGACCCTCTAGGACTCTGACCCTCCAGGACTCTGACCCTCCAGAACTCTGACCCTCTTGAACTCTGACCCTCCAGGACTCTGACCCTCTAGAACTCTGACCCTCTTGAACTCTGACCCTCCAGGACTCTGACCCTCTAGGACTCTGACCCTCTTGAACTCTGACCCTCTAGGACTCTGACCCTCCAGGACTCTGACCCTCTTGAACTCTGACCCTCTTGAACTCTGACCCTCTTGAACTCTGACCCTCTAGGACTCTGACCCTCCAGGACTCTGACCCTCCAGGACTCTGACCCTCCAGGACTCTGACCCTCTAGAACTCTGACCCTCTAGAACTCTGACCCTCTTGAACTCTGACCCTCCAGGACTCTGACCCTCCAGGACTCTGACCCTCTTGAACTCTGACCCTCTTGAACTCTGACCCTCCAGGACTCTGACCCTCCAGAACTCTGACCCTCCAGGACTCTGACCCTCTAGGACTCTGACCCTCCAGGACTCTGACCCTCTAGGACTCTGACCCTCTTGAACTCTGACCCTCCAGGACTCTGACCCTCTAGGACTCTGACCCTCTTGAACTCTGACCCTCTTGAACTCTGACCCTCCAGGACTCTGACCCTCTAGGACTCTGACCCTCTTGAACTCTGACCCTCTAGGACTCTGACCCTCCAGGACTCTGACCCTCTTGAACTCTGACCCTCTTGAACTCTGACCCTCCAGGACTCTGACCCTCTAGGACTCTGACCCTCCAGGACTCTGACCCTCCAGGACTCTGACCCTCTTGAACTCTGACCCTCTTGAACTCTGACCCTCCAGGACTCTGACCCTCTAGGACTCTGACCCTCTTGAACTCTGACCCTCTTGAACTCTGACCCTCCAGGACTCTGACCCTCTAGGACTCTGACCCTCTTGAACTCTGACCCTCTAGGACTCTGACCCTCCAGGACTCTGACCCTCTTGAACTCTGACCCTCCAGGACTCTGACCCTCTAGGACTCTGACCCTCTTGAACTCTGACGCTCTTGAACTCTGACCCTCCAGGACTCTGACCCTCTAGGACTCTGACCCTCTTGAACTCTGACGCTCTTGAACTCTGACCCTCTAGGACTCTGACCCTCCAGGACTCTGACCCTCTAGGACTCTGACCCTCTAGAACTCTGACCCTCTAGAACTCTGACCCTCTAGGACTCTGACCCTCTAGGACTCTGACCCTCTAGAACTCTGACCCTCTAGGACTCTGACCCTCTAGAACTCTGACCCTCTAGAACTCTGACCCTCCAGAACTCTGACCCTCTAGAACTCTGACCCTCTAGGACTCTGACCCTCTAGAACTCTGACCCTCTAGAACTCTGACCCTCTAGAACTCTGACCCTCTAGGACTCTGACCTTCCAGGACTCTGACCCTCCAGGACTCTGACCCTCCAGGACTCTGACCCTCCAGGACTCTGACTCAACTGCTTCGTTCAACATTTCAGCAGAAAGCTTGGTCAGGGCTCTCCTTTAGGTACATTCAAGCTTTTATTTAAAAATGATAAAGTTGAACTTTATTTGCCTTGTATTAAATACATTCAACATCTGCTGGGGGAAAATGCACAAGAAACAAAACTGACTTTTCAATCGATTTCAAAATGGCTCATTTCCCTAAAATCAACCTGACCTGATGCAAACCATTTCTCTTGATTTCTCACCTCCTCCTCCTCCCTTCCCTTGGTAGCAGTAGGACTACCTTTTTAACATGCTAATAGCTAGCTATGTCTGCTGTATGATTTCTGATTAATGTGTCCTTATTGTCCCTGCAATATGGTGATTGGTTGATTTATTAATTCGTTGTGTGACGTGTCAGTGGGCTTAACTGAGATCAGGGTCGTATTAGAGTGTGTTTGGGTACAGGGTTCAGAGTGTGTTTGGGTACAGAGTTCAGAGTGTGTTTGGGTACAGAGTTCAGAATGTGTTTGGGTACAGGGTTCAGAGTGTGTTTGGGTACAGGGTTCAGAGTGTGTTTGGGTACAGAGTTCAGAGTGTGTTTGGGTACAGGGTTCAGAGTGTGTTTGGGTACAGGGTACAGGGTTCAGAGTGTGTTTGGGTACAGGGTTCAGAGTGTGTTTGGGTACAGTGTTCAGAGTGTGTTTGGGTACAGGGTTCAGAGTGTGTTTGGGTACAGGGTTCAGAGTGAGTTTGGGTACAGGGTTCAGAGTGTGTTTGGGTACAGGGTTCAGAGTGTGTTTGGGTACAGGGTTCAGAGTGTGTTTGGGTACAGGGTTCAGAGTGTGTTTGGGTACAGAGTTCAGAGTGTGTTTGGGTACAGGGTTCAGAGTGTGTTTGGGTACAGGGTTCAGAGTGTGTTTGGGTACAGGGTTCAGAGTGTGTTTGGGTACAGGGTTCAGAGTGTGTTTGGGTACAGGGTTCAGAGTGTGTTTGGGTACAGGGTTCAGAGTGAATTTGGGTAGAGGGTTCAGAGTGTGTTTGGGTACAGGGTTCAGAGTGTGTTTGGGTACAGGGTTCAGAGTGTGTTTGGGTACAGGGTTCAGAGTGTGTTTGGGTACAGGGTTCAGAGTGTCTTTGGGTACAGGGTTCAGAGTGTCTTTGGGTACAGGGTTCAGAGTGTGTTTGGGTACAGGGTTCAGAGTGTGTTTGGGTACAGGGTTCAGAGTGTGTTTGGGTACAGGGTTCAGAGTGTGTTTGGGTACAGGGTTCAGAGTGTGTTTGGGTACAGGGTTCAGAGTGTGTTTGGGTACAGGGTTCAGAGTGTGTTTGGGTACAGGGTTCAGAGTGTGTTTGGGTACAGGGTTCAGAGTGTGTTTGGGTACAGGGTTCAGAGTGTGTTTGGGTACAGAGTTCAGAGTGTGTTTGGGTACAGAGTTCAGAGTGTGTTTGGGTACAGAGTTCAGAGTGTGTTTGGGTACAGTGTTCAGAGTGTGTTTGGGTACAGGGTTCAGAGTGTGTTTGGGTACAGAGTTCAGAGTGTGTTTGGGTACAGGGTTCAGAGTGTGTTTGGGTACAGGGTTCAGAGTGTGTTTGGGTACAGAGTTTAGGGGTCCATTCAGGGTGAACCCAGTTTATTAACCATAAATTCCCTACTCCGTTTATTAAGCTAATATATCACCGAGTGGACCCCCTCAACCCTGGTTGGTGTGTATAAACTAGTGGTGATGAAGATGTGCCCTGTTCAGTCGGCATCAAACGAGGGGCGCGTTCCAGGCTGACTACATTGCAGTCGCCTGTCAGAGCTCACAACGCCTAGATAGGCGTTTTAACATATCAGCTAACCACATCATATGATATAGCAATCTGATGTCTGACTACACAGTTGATGACATCGCAAGCAGCTATTGGTTGAAGTGCTCAACGCGACTGCAATTGAATGTGTCTGGAACGTGTCCATTTTGTCAACGTTAAGTTCCCGCTAGCTTTCATCTTGGTGTCTCCGGGCCACACTGGCAGTGTTTACACAGGCAGCTTAATTCTGATATTCTTTTCACTAATTGGACTTTTGACCAATCAGATCAGCTCTTATTTGCCAATAATTAGGTAAAAGATCAGAATTGTGCTACCTGTGTAAAACGTAACCACATATAATTAATCTGTGTCAGAGTGGTCTGGAAACGTTGGCAGTCCGTCCTGACGCAGCCCAAATTTAGATGCTGCTATCTTCATCACAGGGGTGCTAGCTCGGGTTACACTGGCCGTATACGAGCAGTCCCGCTCAGAGATACGGAGGGAGGGAGGGAGGGAGGGAGGGAGAGAGGGAGAGAGAGGACTACAAGTTGTTCTATTGTTAGCTTGATCTATTAAATATTTGATGAAGACAAGGTGAGTAAATATGTTAGATTAGATATGTGTTCTTGTGGAAGCCTGAATTTAGCAGAAGTATAAACTGAAGGAAACATACACACAATCACACATAGATTGGCATTTATTGATTTGGGTGAATTCTAGTTGGGAGAATTCCATTTTGGGGGGGGGGGTGAAATATAAAACCAAACTGCAAATTTCAGACTTCAACTAAGTGATTTGAAGAAAGCTACTAATAGATGTGTTAAAATCATCTGGTACTACTAACCTAGGAGCTTTTACAGTCTGTCACCAACCAACCCTAGTCCTGCTGGGCTCACAGCAGGCTATTGTTCTATCCCTGCACTAAACCCACCTGACTCTCAGGTCAGGTCTATGAGCAGTAACTCATTGCAACGTCTGCTCACCCTTCTCCAGGACCAGGTTTGGTGTACCAGGACTACTAGTTCAACTGATAGAAATGTAACCCAGGTTTATCCTGCTGTTGATTGGTTCCTGTTTTGTTTTTCTCCTCTGCGCGTTGCCGTGACGACCAGGTGGGCTCGGTGGTAGCGGTTGGCTGGATCCGCTCCAAGAAGGCGGTTGATTGGCGGCTGTTCCGTAATATCTTCTTGGCGTGGTTCGTCACGGTGCCGGTGGCGGGGCTGTTCAGCGCCGCGGTCATGGCCCTGTTCGTCTACGGCATCCTCCCTTACGTCTGAGGAAGAGAGGAGAGAGGGAGGCCTCAAGGAGATGGAGAGTGGGGAGGGGGGGGGGATAAAAGTGAGGGGTAAAGAACAAGGAGATGAAGAGTGGGCCTCGATGTTAAGAATGGGGCTAGGGGGAGAGGAGAGAGATGGAGGGGTGGAGTGGTAAATTACACTGTCTGGAGAAGAGGGTTAGATCACATGCTGCCTGGGTTCTAGTCCTGAAGAGGGTTAGATCACACGCTGCCTGGGTTCTAGTCCTGAAGAGGGTTAGATCACACGCTGCCTGGGTTCTAGTCCTGAAGAGGGTTAGATCACACGCTGCCTGGGTTCTAGTCCTGAAGAGGGTTAGATCACATTCTGCCTGGGTTCTAGTCCTGAAGAGGGTTAGATCACATTCTGCCTGGGTTCTAGTCCTGAAGAGGGTTAGATCACACGCTGCCTGGGTTCTAGTCCTGAAGAGGGTTAGATCACACGCTGCCTGGGTTCTAGTCCTGAAGAGGGTTAGATCACATTCTGCCTGGGTTCTAGTCCTGAAGAGGGTTAGATCACATTCTGCCTGGGTTCTAGTCCTGAAGAGGGTTAGATCACACGCTGCCTGGGTTCTAGTCCTGAAGAGGGTTAGATCACACGCTGCCTGGGTTCTAGTCCTGAAGAGGGTTAGATCACATTCTGCCTGGGTTCTAGTCCTGAAGAGGGTTAGATCACACGCTGCCTGGGTTCTAGTCCTGAAGAGGGTTAGATCACATGCTGCCTGGGTTCTAGTCCTGAAGAGGGTTAGATCACACGCTGCCTGGGTTCTAGTCCTGAAGAGGGTTAGATCACATGCTGCCTGGGTTCTAGTCCAGAGACTCGTTGACTTCCTTCTATTGTGTTTTATTTTTATTATTTTTGCATAAAAAAAAACAAATGGTGTTTAACTAACATGTTAAATCTTACAGAGCAACCTGCTGTACAGACATACATATCACAGACGTACATATCACAGACATACTGTAGCTACATATTACAGACGTACAATGCCTTCAGAAAGTATTCATACCCCTTGACTTATTCCACATATTGTTGTTTTATAGCCTGAATTCAAAATGGATTTCACCTATCTACACACAATTTTGCATAATTCCAAAGTGAAAACATGTTTTTAGAAATGTTTGCTATTTTATTGAAAATTAAAAACAGAATTGTCTCTTTTTATGTAAGTATTCACACCCCTATGTCAATATTTTGTAGAAGCACCTCTGGGTGAGTCTCTAAGAGCTGGATTGATCATTGCTAGACAACAATTTTCAGGTCTTGCTATAGATTTTCAAGTAGATTTAAGTTAAAACTGTAACTCGGCCACTCAGGAACATTCACTGTCTTCTTGGTAAGTAACTCCAGTGTATATTTGACCTTGTGTTTTAGGTTATTGTCCTGCTGAAAGGTGAATTCATCTCCCAGTGTCTGGTGGAAAGCAGACTGAACCTGGTTTTCCTCCAGGATTTGACCTGTGCTTAGCTCTATTCCGTTTATTTTTTATCCTGAAAAACTCCCCAGTCCTTAACGATTACAAGCATACCCATAACATGATGCAGCCACCACTATGCTTGAAAATATGGAGAGAGATACTCAGTAATGTGTTGTATTGGATTTGCCCCAAACATTACACTTTGTATTCAGGACAAAAAGTATAGTGTTTTGCTACAATTTTTGCAGTGTTACTTTAGTGTCTTGTTGCAAACTGGATGTATGTTTTGGAATATTTGTATTCTGTACAGGCTTCCTTTTTTTCACTCTGTCATTTAGGTTAGTATTGTGGAGTAACTACAATGTTGTTGATCCATCCTCAGTTTTCTCCAATCACAGCCATTCAACTCTGTAACTGTTTTAAAGTCATCATTGGCCTCATGGTGAAATCCCTGAGCGGTTTCCTTCCACTCCGGCAACTGAGTTAGGAAGGACGCCTGTATATTTGTAAGGACTGGGTGTATTGATACACCAGTAGTGTAATTAATAACTTCACCATGATCGAATGGATAGCCAATGTCTGTTTTTTATATTTTTACCCATCTACCAATAGGTGACCTTCTTTGGAAAGCATTGGAAAACCTCCCTGGTCATTGTGGGTGAATCTGTGTTTGAAATTCACTGCTCAACTGAGGAACCTTACAGATAATTGTATGTGTGGGGTACAGAGATTAATAGCCATTAAAAAATCTTGTTAAACACTATTTTTGCACACATACAATTGAATCCATGCAATTATGCAAATATTTACTCCTGAACTTATTTAGACTTGCCGTAACAAAGGGGTTTGAATACTTATTGACTCAAGGCATTTAAATTTTTAATTTTTAATTAATGTGTAAAAAAAATAATCTAAAAACATAATTCCACTTTGACATTATGGGGTATTGTGATGTCATGATGGGATATTGTGATGCCATGATGGGGTATTATGATGTCATGATGGGGTATTGTGATGCCATGATGGGATATTGTGATGCCATGATGGGGTATTATGATGTCATGATGGGGTATTGTATTTAGGCCAGTGACAAAAAAATCTCAATTGAATCCACTTTAAATTCAGGCTGTAACACAACAAAATGTGGATAAAGTCAACGGGTGTGAATACTTTAAAGGCATTGTACATATATCACAGACGTATATTACAGACTTACATATTACAGATTGACATATTATAGACATGCATATTACAGATTTATATATTATATATTTACATATTAAGGCCTTTTCGCACGGGACTGGTATTACTATAGAATGTCGGTTATGTAATTATTACCCCATGTCAGGGACGATTCGGACAGGATTAGTTTTACAAAAAAATATGTTTTCACTCGTTCACAATGTACCGTTATGACGGAAGCCCTGGAGGCTCTTCTAGGTGTGAAGATATTTCATATGTCTAGGAAGAGTCCAATATTGACCTAATGGCCTTCAGTTTGGAGAACGTTATAATCCATATCAATAAGAACCATGTACTGTAACCTACGCAGATATTTAATGACGGATTTGGCAGTTTCTCTATTCATTTGACAATATCGGTCAATTGTGAATAAGGTAAAAAAAATATATATTACAGGGGCAGTTTGGTAAAACTAATCCGGTCCGAATCGTCCACTGGAAAAACGGACCTGCTGGGGTGATAATTACATAACGGACGTTCTATAGTAATACTAGTCCCGTGTGAATAGAGTTATACTGTACGTTAAGACACTGTAGTGTTTTAAACAGTGATATAAATATGAAAAAAGACAAAACGCAGTCCTCACTAGTAGACATTGACACACACACCCACACACAGAGATACAGAGATAGACACACAAACACACGTACACTGAACATAAAAGAATCATTTGCACAACATCTATGCGAAATGCCTAAAGTTGTATATGAATATATATATTTCATTGCGTTAATAGTTGCAAGTTGCCAGGATGCAGCGGCATTAGTCGGTTTAGTAGCTATACTTAATGCCCAAAAGAATATGTTTTACATATTGTATTATTTGAGTGTGATTTTTGTTGTACTGCAGCTTTGCTTTAAAACAGAAGATATGTGCTTGGCTGGTCAACCAAACCCCCCCCCCCCCCCCCCCCCCCCCCCCCCCCCCGACCCTTTGTAGTGGCCATTTCATAATTACCACCCTAACATGCTAGCTAGATAGCCTGGAAGGAAAGGTTGGAACATAACAGGGTCTTGTTGCCGCGGCAACCTTCAAATCCTCCCAGGGTGATGGGACTGCTTTCATTTTTTATTTACTTTATTTAAACAAAAAAAAAAGAAATTCAGATGTTACCGTAGAAACCAGTTACCAGCAGATAATGTCTACATTTTAACTGCGTTCCTGTACGTTTTAAAGATGAAATACCTTATTTTAAAGATGAAATACCCTATTTTAAAGATGAAATACCCTATTTGAATGTTTTTATAATGTCATATGTACTGTAAACACTGTCCTCGTGGGAGGTATGATGTCATGTGTGAGTCACCCTGGACCTAGAGCCTGAGGCGTAGAGCGCACACCAGCCATTCTGTCTGAACTACGTTATTTAATCCACTATTTGACATTTAAATCGAGTACATGGGCTTTTTCTAATTTCAGAATAATATATATATATTTTTTTTTACTAATGATATGAAGGAAACCTTTTTATCAGCTCCAGTATTCTGAACCGTCACTTAAAATAAATCAATTTGACTATTTGCAGCAGCAATTTAATCATAATCAAACAGTTTCCTTTCTCTGGGAAACTGCACATTCACTGCACATTCTTTTGTGCTGCAAGTATAGTATATGAGGTGTGTGTGTGTTGGTTAGGATAGCTTAACAGGGTGAGTTACACCAGAGTTTCCCAAACGCAGTCTGTGCACCCCCTCCCTGGGTGAATGTTTTGGTTTTTTGCCCAAGCACTGAACAGCTGATTCAAATAATCAATGCTTGATGATAAGTTGGCTAATTGAATCTGCTGTGTAGTGCTAGGGGCAAAAACCAAAGGACTGAGCTTGGGAAACACTGAGTTACACCATGCCAAAACACACACACACACACACACACACACACCGCCTTTATAAAAGCCCCTTATTCCAGATGTCTCTCACACACACACACACACACACACACTCTCAGAGCCAATGCTGGAGGTTCCCTAAACTAATTCTCATCTCTCCCTCCACTTCACATATGTACCCGGTCAGGGTGACTCTGTGGGTGTTTCTCAATATGCATACTAGCGTGCTCCGAGCCCTGGAGGGTCAGAGTCGGAGTCCAAATCAAAGTATGTGAAGCAGAGGACGAATGGCACTTCTCTAATGCGTACTCCATTTGTACATATATTTTGAAGCATTCATCGATGCAAGCTTCGACGGAAAGTATCCAAGAAAATATGACGCAAACCACGTATAAAAAAAAATGACGCAACATTTCTTGAAATCGATGGCGGACATTATTTGAGCTAAAGCGAGAGAAAAATAACACTCGACTTCCGAATAAAATGTTGCCTGACTACAATATTATATCTTAATAAATCAAGTAAATGCATGCTGTATTAATCTTGGCGTGTTTACCTGCCTGCATACCGTAGATCGCAAGTCCATAATAAGTCAATAGGGCTAACAGGCTAGCTACTAGTACTGTTAGCTAGCCAGATAGCCACAAAGAATTGTTAGCTAGCTACCCACGGAGAGTTGACATCTCCGACCCTCCGCAGTTTTAGGTCATTGTTTTGCCTGTTAAACTATCTGGTTAGCTACATTATTACGATTCACATATGTAGCTGAAAGTTATGAACTAAAATGTTTGCTTTGTGTATGTATATCTTGTTTTGTCTGTTGTTGCCATTGTCCTGGCTGGAAGAAGGGTCAGTGGATGGGGAGGTGCAGCGTGAGGTAATACAGTGACTGCTTCTCAAACGGAATGTTTTTTTTTTACATTCTCCACACTTTGTCCTCACAAGAACGTACTCAAGAGAACGTGGTCGGAGAATGCACTCTGAGCATGAGAGTGGAGAACGGTAGTATGCATATTGAGAAACACCCTGTCTGTTTGCATATTGAGAAACACCCTGTCTGTTCGTTCCAGATTTCCTGTTGTCTGTTCGTTCCAGATTTCCTGTTGTCTGTTCATTCCAGTGAAGTGACAAGTGTTGGAAGTGGATGAACAGTATAGTAGTCCCCACACCGTTCTCCATCCACCTCTGTCAACACTATAGTAGTCCACACTGATATCAGGAGTGACATTAAGGAGGGGTGATAGGTCTGATATCAGGAGTGATAGGTCTGATATCAGGAGTGATAGGTCTGATATCAGGAGTGATAGGTCTGATATCAGGGTGATAGGTCTGATATCAGGGTGATAGGTCTGATATCAGGGTGATAGCTTTGATATCAGGAGTGATAGGTCTGATATCAGGGTGATAGGTCTGATATCAGGAGTGATAGGTCTGATATCAGGGTGATAGGCTGATATCAGGAGTGATAGGTCTGATATCAGGGTGATAGGTCTGATATCAGGGTGATAGGTCTGATATCAGGAGTGATAGGTCTGATATCAGGGTGATAGGTCTGATATCAGGAGTGATAGGTCTGATATCAGGGTGATAGGTCTGATATCAGGGTGATAGGTCTGATATCAGGGTGATAGGTCTGATATCAGGGTGATATTAGGGATGGGGTGATGGGTCTGATATCAGGGTGATAGGTCTGATATCAGGGTGATAGGTCTGATATCAGGGTGATGGGTCTGATATCAGGGTGATAGGTCTGATATCAGGGTGATAGGTCTGATATCAGGGTGATAGGTCTGATATCAGGGTGATAGGTCTGATATCAGGGTGATGGGTCTGATATCAGGAGTGATAGGTCTGATATCAGGAGTGATATCAGGAGTGATAGGTCTGATATCAGGAGTGATATTAGGGATGGGGGTGATGGGTCTGATATCAGGGTCTAATATGGAGGTACCTGTAGCTCATACAAGACATGGAGGCATAGAGTTGGATAAAGGGCACATATCAATGTCTCTGCCCATGTTAAAACTTGGTTTGGTGGAAAGTAAGCCCTCTGTCCAACTCTGGTTTATATCGAGGTTTTTTCAGTTGTATTGGTCATCACCAGCATTTTTATCAGTCACCTGACTTGTAAATTAAGAAATTAATGAAAGTGTGGTTTTGTTTTTCAAATCTGAACAAACCCCCAAATGCGAGGAGTTTTATTTTGTATTTTTCTTTCTTTGTGCTGTGTTATTTCTCATGAAAACATCTATTCTTAAGTGGCCATTTGCCTTGTAAAGTAGTGTTTTACTGTGTGATGGATACAGTAATTTCTAAGTACTGTGGAATTTACATCGTAACCATATTGTAGAGTACCTCAAAAAAACAAAAAAAAATACAAACTTGTTGCCAAATAATGCCAATGAAAAGACAACTATAATTATTATTATTATTATTAACCATGAATTATCAAGTGCAAGTAAGACAAAATAACCTGAAGTGTCTAGACGAGAGTTGCTAACGTCTCATTGCCCCATTTCTTCATCTTCTTCTTCTCTTGTAGCAGTGTTAGTTATCCTGAAGCCTCTAACACTGCTGTGTTAACACTACATGTATGGCTGCGATGTAATAATGAAGAGAATAAATAGACTATATTTTTCTACCATCAGAGTGAATCACTCCCATACACCGTAAGGAACGCGCCGGGAACCAATGGGTCTGTGGCTATGACGCTGTCGCCTGTAACCTAGGTAACAAAGGTTAAGACAAAACGTAAACATTTCAATGCGAAACGTGTAATAAAATACGTTCATTCATCAGTACCGTTGCTGATTCTACAGGATTAGCGGTCGGGTAAAATCAAGTAAATAAAGTGACTGTTGATCATTTGAAAAATGTTAAAAATGAATAGAATAACAGTAAAACAGTTTAAAAAATATATATATATATATAAAAAAAAAAAAAAAAAACAGTAAACAGTTATCCTATATGTTGGCTGAGTAGTTAGCTGAAATTCACTACGATTGTGTTTATTTTCCACTTTTGATGGCAAACTTTCTCTATAGGCTACTGCGAACATTCACTTTGTCATTTTTTTGCTCACATTGCTAGTCCCATTGTTTAGACTTGTTCCGTATTTATACAAAGATTTACTGAATATTAGCATCCTATTGTCTTAACCTTTGTTATTTTAAACCTAGCCTGTAACCAGGAAGTGGTCGTCACGTTGCCAACGTCGACACAGGAAAACAATCTCCTCCGTTGCAACGCGATTGGCCACGGTTTTACTGTAACCCAGCGTGCTCTCTCCTTACGGTAGATGGCGTGTCCGTTTGCCGATATAGATGCAGACTTTTAAATTACCATTTTTATTTTAGATAAAAACACTTTGTAATTTTGTTTCCCTATACCGCTTTGATGAGCGGCCAGACTGGGGTCACTTGTTGAAAAGTAGGAAATGGAAACAGAAAGCCTATATATTACACTGTTTTTTTTACCATCCATGTCTGGCCCATAAGTTAACAGCAGGCCTGAAATCAGTATCACTAAGGACAGAGCTTAGACTGGTAACACTTAAGGGCTGGTCTCAAATCAGCTCTTCTCAGAATAGGTCTGTAGACGGGCGATTATCTGAAATGGGTTTTTGCCGGAGGCGAATTCCGCTTTAGCAGCTCATGTTCCTTTTCCTTTGACAAACACTGAGTTGATCTGGGGGCTATGAAGGCTTATTCCTGCCAACATTTTTGGCATTAATCTCCTTCCATAGATTGAGTCCCTTTGGAACACACTTGGTCATTCTTATTTTCATGCATTCTCAGTCCTGATAGGCTGACAGGGATGCACCGCTCAAGGTAGAGAGGGACCACATTTTAATCAATCAATATTAGCTACCGATCATCAATCAAAACAATAACCAATGGCTGATGTAGTTGCCAATTGGGAGTTGGTGATAGTTTGTTACCCACAGGAGGTTGGTGGCACCTTAATTGGGGAGGACGGGCTCGTGGTAATGACTGGAGCGGAATCAGTGGAATGGTATCAAATACATCAAACACATGGTTTCCAGGTGTTCGATCCATTCCAAACATTATTATGAGCTGTCCTCCCCTCAGCAGCCTGTTGTGTTGTTACCATGCCGATGTGTGATAGCAGACAGCCAACCCCTCTCAGGTGTTCTGCGGGAACGGAACAGAATGTGACAAAGGGTTTATTTTCTGAATGTAATATTAGATCAAGCTGCTTGTTGTGAAGGTGTGACTGCACCGCTGTCTCCCTCTCTGTAGAGACACTGTTCTTCTCAGGGTGGATGGGTGTAATGGTATTGTCTCCCCACGGGGTGGCGCTGTTGCTTTAGCCCAGAAAGACAGACTGAATCACGCTACGTTTTAGAATTGTTTCACTACTGTAATAAAGGGAGCTGAATTCAGGTTGGATTTCCAGGCGAGCACTGCTGCTGCTCCCGAGGATAAAACGGTTCCAGTCCTCATTTTGTCCACTAGGTAGCGCTAGCTGTCTCTACTGAGGGTGCAGACAGGGCTTTTGTCCACTAGGTAGCGCTAGCTGTCTCTACTGAGGGTGCAGACAGGGCTTTTGTCCACTAGGTAGCGATAGCTGTCTCTACTGAGGGTGCAGACAGGGCTTTTGTCCACTAGGTAGCGCTAGCTGTCTCTACTGAGGGTGCAGACAGGGCTTTTGTCCACTTGGTAGCGCTAGCTGTCTCTACTGAGGGTGCAGACAGGGCTTTTGTCCACTAGGTAGCGCTAGCTGTCTCTACTGAGGGTGCAGACAGGGCTTTTGTCCACTAGGTAGCGCTAGCTGTCTCTACTGAAGGTGCAGACAGGGCTTTTGTCCACTAGGTAGCGGTAGCTGTCTCTACTGAGGGTGCAGACAGGGCTTTTGTCCACTAGGTAGCGCTAGCTGTCTCTACTGAGGGTGCAGACAGGGCTTTTGTCCACTAGGTAGCGCTAGCTGTCTCTACTGAGGGTGCAGACAGGGCTTTTGTCCACTAGGTAGCGCTAGCTGTCTCTACTGAGGGTGCAGACAGGGCTTTTGTCCGCTTGGTAGCGCTAGCTGTCTCTACTGAGGGTGCAGACATGGCTTTTGTCCGCTAGGTAGCGCTAGCTGTCTCTACTGAGGGTGCAGACAGGGCTTTTGTCCACTAGGTAGCGCTAGCTGTCTCTACTGAGGGTGCAGACAGGGCTTTTGTCCACTAGGTAGCGCTAGCTGTCTCTACTGAGTGTGCAGACAGGGCTTTTGTCCACTAGGTTGCGCTAGCTGTCTCTACTGAGGGTGCAGACAGGGCTTTTGTCCACTAGGTAGCGCTAGCTGTCTCTACTGAGGGTGCAGACAGGGCTTTTGTCCACTAGGTAGCGCTAGCTGTCTCTACTGAGGGTGCAGACAGGGATTTTGTCCACTAGGTAGCGCTAGCTGTCTACTGCTCGATGTCGTCTTTATACTGCTTCACTGTTTAACCCGTTTGATAATCAGTCCCTCCTCCAAGCCTGAGCTTCAGCTAAAACTAAAGCTCTTCTGACTTGCATAATAATTGTACCGTAAAGTTTTTAGTTTAAATGTTTTTTTTGTGGAAGAAAAAAAATAATGTGTCTGCATTTAAAAACAAAATGAAATTACGGGAATTAAAATTACAAAGCATACCAAACAGCATGTTGTGGGTGTGGTTATTGTGTGTTGTAGGTGTGGTCTGAGCTAAGATGGTGTGGCATAGTATTCAATTGCCATTTTATTTGAACCATTATAAAAGCTCAGCGATATAAACCGATATAAACCGTGGAACGACTACGTACTGTTGTCACGCAACGATCACAGGCCATCTTTATGGCACGTCCATAACTGCACTAACCGAGGTAAGGTCTACTACCAACAATTGATTGTATATTTTTCGACAACATCTGCAGTTCCATCACTGTTCATGGTCGCGTCATATCACCGAGTCTCCTCCGGTGTAGCGCAGCGGTCCCCCGGCCGTATCAGTTCGGGTTTGGCCGGGATAGACCATCATTTTACACAACAATTTGTTCTTAACTGACTTGCCTCGTTTAAAATAAAGGGTTTTAATTGAAATGCAAGGTCTATAGACTAATCGTGTCTTTATGAAATGTTTTCTTTTGTTGTGTTTTATGACGACGCATAATGCTACGCTGTGCCTCCCTGTTTGGTGGTTCATGAATACAACCCTGGTTTAAATAGAAACAACTCATTTCCTTTTAGGTTCTACTTGGGCATATGTGTCCTGACAGTAAAAATGTTAATGACTTTGCTCTAATGCTGATGTGAAAAAGAGAAGAGGTTATTTAGTGTCGTTGCAATGGGAGCCCTAGAATGGACACATTTTTACATTTAGTCATTTAGCAGATGCTCTTATCCAGAGCGACTTACAGTAGTGAATGCATACATTTCATACTTTTTTCCCCCATACTGGTCCCCCGTGGGACACCCATTTGATGTGTTTATTAATATACACTGCTCAAAAAAATAAAGGGAACACTTAAACAACACATCCTAGATCTGAATGAAATAAATAATCGTATTAAATACTTTTTTCTTTACATAGTTGAAAGTGCTGACAACAAAATCACACAAAAATAATCAATGGAAATCCAATTTATCAACCCATGGAGGTCTGGATTTGGAGTCACACTCAAAATTAAAGTGGAAAATCACACTACAGGCTGATCCAACTTTGATGTAATGTCCTTAAAACAAGTCAAAATGAGGCTCAGTAGTGTGTGTGGCCTCCACGTGCCTGTATGACCTCCCTACAACGCCTGGGCATGCTCCTGATGAGGTGGCGGATGGTCTCCTGAGGGATCTCCTCCCAGACCTGGACTAAAGCATCCGCCAACTCCTGGACAGTCTGTGGTGCAACGTGGCGTTGGTGGATGGAGCGAGACATGATGTCACAGATGTGCTCAATTGGATTCAGGTCACGGGGAGCGGGCGGGCCAGTCCATAGCATCAATGCCTTCCTCTTGCAGGAACTGCTGACACACTCCAGCCACATGAGGTCTAGCATTGTCTTGCATTAGGAGGAACCCAGGGCCAACCGCACCAGCATATGGTCTCACAAGGGGTCTGAGGATCTCATCTCGGTACCTAATGGCAGTCAGGCTACCTCTGGCGAGCACATGGAGGGCTGTGCGGCCCCCCAAAGAAATGCCACCCCACACCATTACTGACCCACCGCCAAACCGGTCATGCTGGAGGATGTTGCAGGCAGCAGAACGTTCTCCACAGCATCTCCAGACTCTGTCACATGTGCTCAGTGTGAACCTGCTTTCATCTGTGAAGAGCACAGGGCGCCAGTGGCGAATATGCCAATCTTGGTGTTCTCTGGCAAATGCCAAACGTCCTGCACGGTGTTGGGCTGTAAGCACAACCCCCACCTGTGGACGTCGGGCCCTCATGGAGTCTGTTTCTGACCGTTTGAGCAGACACATGCACATTTGTGGCCTGCTGGAGGTCATTTTGCAGGGCTCTGGTAGTGCTCCTCCTTGCACAAAGGCGGAGGTAGCGGTCCTGCTGCTGGGTTGTTGCCCTCCTACGGCCTCCTCCACGTCTCCTGATGTACTGGCCTGTCTCCTGGTAGCGCCTCCATGCTCTGGACACTACGCTGACAGACACAGCAAACCTTCTTGCCACAGCTCACATTGATGTGCCATCCTGGATGAGCTGCACTACCTGAGCCACTTGTGTGGGTTGTAGACTCCGTCTCATGCTACCACTAGAGTGAAAGCACCGCCAGCATTCAAAAGTGACCAAAACATCAGCCAGGAAGCATAGGAACTGAGAAGTGGTCTGTGGTCCCCACTTGCAGAACCACTCCTTTATTGGGGGTGTCTTGCTTATTGCCTATAATTTCCACCTGTTGTCTATTCCATTTGCACAAGTGTTACATTGTGTAGAGTTACATTGTGTTGTTTATTTTTTTGAGCAGTGTATAGTGCTGAATTAACCCTCACATTAAAATACGTTTTATTTCTCTCATTAGTGTCCCTATGATAACAGCATGGACTGCTGGCGTAGTCACACCACTGCAGAGCGAAGAGGCAGCGTCACAAAGGAAAACATCCCAAATGGAACCCTATTGTCTTTATAGTGCCCTACTTTTGGGCCAGGACCCAAGTAGGGCACTATATAGAGAATAGGGTGCCACTTGGAGCGCATGCAGACGAGGGGAATCTCATTATTTCTCACTCTCACCAAGTGGCCATTAGTCTTGTCCTCCAGGCCATCATTGTAAAGTAGAATTTGTTCTTTACAGACTCACAAGGTTAAATAATAATGAATTGACCATGCCGCAGTCCCCCCCTACGGTCTTATACATTCAGACTGCTCTTTATAGCTAGACACCGTATAGAAACCTACAACTACTAACACTCCCCTCATAGGTATGCTGGCACTTTCACAATAACAAGTGTGAGGGATGAAGATTATAACCCAAATACCTACTGTATGGTTAGTTTCAATCCAGGCCTAGTTCTCCTATCATTCTCTCTAGTGTGGTCGTTCAGCAGACGCTCTTATCCAGAGAGACTTACAGGAGCAATTAGGGTTAAGTGCCTTGCTCAAGAGCACAGACAGATTCCAATGTCAGCTCAGGGATTCAAACCAGCGGCCTTTCGGTTACTGGCCCAATGCTCTCAACCGTTACGCTACCTTCTGGTCACCTCCTTTCTATCAGAATAGTGACGGGGATATCACATTTAGGAGTCTCTAGACAGTGACGGTGTAGTTCATTTTACATCCAAAACTATTTTATTGTCCTCCCCAAGTTGAACAGTTTTACCCTGGCTTTTAAGCATTTTCCAAAACACCAAAAACATGTAATCATACATTGCATTTGTTAAAGGTAGTATAGGATTCTCTCCAGTCACACTGTTGGATTAGCATCTCTGCAATGGAGAGGAATACCGTCAGTGGGGGGGGGGGACGTAAACTGGCCCGGCGTCGTACAGCCCCCCTCCCCCATGTCTGTCCATAGAAATCAACCATTGTGATGTAAAAGCTCATAGTGATTCTATAGCAAACACTCCCTACTTTCAGACCCGCTTTTAGAAAAATAAAAAAAAACACTCCTTTTTATACCAGTCGAGCTTCTACGGTCCTCCTGTGTAACATGTCTAATTACCTCTTTATGTAGTGTTATGCATACTGTATGAAGCTTCTCTCTGCATATGCAACTCAAAAACTGAGCCACAGTTCAGTTGGCATAAAGCAAAAGGTCACATGGCACTGTAAGTGATGTTATACGTGGTAGGAACTAAACCATTCAAATCAACAGTCTCCTGAGGAGAGAATTATTTGTGTAGAACTAAAAAAAAAAACACCCCCTATAATTGACAGAGCAGGTTAGGAAGATTACCCAGAGACCATCCTATAGGACCAAAGACATCGCTATGATGAATCCCGACTCCCCCATTGTGATAGCAGTTTAATATGGAACAGTGACTGTAGTTGAGAAGAGGGCACACAGTGATAAACAATCTGGACGTGGCAAACCATCAAAGTAGGTTTAAATAAATATCCAGGAACACAGCAGCTTAGGAGGAGAGAGTCTGGGAAGACGCCCCCCCTTATCCCTTAAAACCCATTGGAGGGACTTCTGGCCTTCTTATCCAATGGGTTTTGAGGAGACAAGGAGTATGCAATTGAGATCTTCCCGCTGTCTTGTCTGTTCTCTTCCTGTGTCTATGGACTACTTTATGATGATAATAAATGATCAAGCTGCTACCTACCCATCTATCTGACCTATGTTCACCTGCTGGGGGGGGGGGGGGGCAAGCAGCCAAGCACGGCTTCATGTGGAGTTGATTATGCGCTTTCTTTCATAAACATTTATATAGATGTATTATAAATTCCTCTTGCTCACAACACTCGCTCTCTCACGTTCACATTCACTGTGTCCTGTCATGTACACATTGTAATAGAATGGGGGGTGGTGGGGGGGGACAGATGAGATGACAATTCCCCCCCCAACTCAGAAAAAGAGAAAGATCTGAAGTATTTTCTTTCTCCGTTGGCGGTTTGACATGTAACGGCGGTTGGCGGTTTTAAACTTTGTAGTGGTGGCTACGGCAACGCCGGGGGATGCTGCTCATTCTTCAGTTCTCGGAGGTTGAGGTTCTCCAGCGCCACGTCTAAGGTCATGACCCCCGTGTCTTCGAAGGCATCCGAGCCTCGCGTCACGGCGTCGTGGTAGTCACGGAGATTGTCGTCTTCGCTGCGGTCGGGATTGGCTATCAGGGTGGAGAGGAGGAGCTCCGTGACGAAGAGAGAGCGGTCGGCCCACTGGCCTTCACATAGCTGGCGCTCCGCCTCGGACAACCTCGGTTCACTCAGTCTGGAGGAAGGGGAGGGTGAGGGACAGGATGGAGCTCTATTACAAAAACAATCCATCACCCACATGTAACAAGCAGACAAGCCTAAGAACAAGTCTCTCGCTCAAGAGAATAACTAGTTTAAAAATGTAGTGTAGGAGAAAGTTGCCAACCTGTTGAGAAGGAACTGGGAGGTGCTGCTCTGTGTGTTGGGCTCCTGCTGCTCCGGGTTGGGACTAAGGTTGTTGAAGAAGGAGTTGGAGCCAGGATTGGCGTTGTGATTCCCTGCGTGGGTGGAGGTGCGGCTGCCGCGATGAGAGGTGTTCCGGGCCGTTTCCAACTGCTGCCTGGTAGCCTGGGCCTGCTGCCAATCCACCTGGAGCTGCATCTACAGGACGAGGAGATGAGGACGATGAAGACAGAGACGTGGGAGGAGGAGGAGGAGAAGAGAGGGACGGTGGGAGGTGGAAGTGAGGAACAAGAAGTCGTAGAAGATAATGAAGGGGTTAAGTGCTTCACTCAAGGGCATAATGGCAGAATAATTGCATCATAGATTCTAGGCTACTGATACCAACAACCGGAGGGCTCTGGGATTCTCCGTCGGAGCCGGGATTCGAACCGTCGACCCTCTGTTTGCTGACCCTCCTCTGGACTACAAACCTGGAGCTGCTGTAGCTGGGAGGCTGAAGGACCTGAACTCAGCTGGCTGCCCGCCGACCTACGCACCCCTGACAACTGGGACAGCAGCTCTGCGAGGCGGAAGGAAGAGGTGAGGGGGTTAAATAAAAATGTAATTATATGACCTTAGACTGCCACATGGACAGACAGAGGGCTGGTTATCTGGGCCGGTGCCCAGCCATTAAAACACAGCAGTGGTAGGCATTGAACCAAATTGATTAAAAATCAGGATTAAAAACAGGATTAGGATAACTCAGGAATGTGTCAAGGCAACACCGACACAAACACTGTCTAGGCTGGCCTAAAGGGCCTTGGGTGGGGGTTACTGTCTAGGCTGGTCTATTAGGGCCTTGTGGGGGGGGGGGGGGTTACTGTCTAGACTGGTCTATTAGGGCCTTGGGTGGGGGTTACTGTCTAGACTGGCCTAAAGGGCTTGGGTGGTGGTTACTGTCTAGGCTGGCCTAAAGGGCCTTGGGTGGGGGTTACTGTCTAGGCTGGTCTATTAGGGCCTTGGGGGGGTTACTGTCTAGGCTGGCCTAAAGGGCCTTGGGGGGGGGGGGGGGGGGGTTACTGTCTAGACTGGTCTATTAGGGCCTTGGGGGGGGGGGGGTTACTGTCTAGACTGGTCTATTGGGGCCTTGGGGGGGGGGGGGTTACTGTCTAGACTGGTCTATTAGGGCCTTGGGTGGGGGGGGGGGTTACTGTCTAGACTGGTCTATTAGGGCCTTGGGTGGGGGGGGGGTTACTGTCTAGACTGGTCTATTAGGGCCTTGGGGGGGTTACTGTCTAGACTGGTCTATTAGGGCCTTGGGTGGGAGGGGGGTTACTGTCTAGACTGGTCTATTAGGGCCTTGGGGGGGGGGGGGGGGGTTACTGTCTAGACTGGTCTATTAGGGCCTTGGGTGGGAGGGGGGTTACTGTCTAGACTGGTCTATTAGGGCCTTGGGGGGGTTACTGTCTAGACTGGTCTATTAGGGCCTTGGGTGGGGGTTACTGTCTAGACTGGTCTATTAGGGCCTTGGGGGGGGGGGGGGGTTACTGTCTAGACTGGTCTATTAGGGCCTGGGGAGGGGGGTTACTGTCTAGACTGGTCTATTAGGGCCTAGGGGGGGGGGGGGGTTACTGTCTAGACTGGTCTATTAGGGCCTTGGGGGGTACTGTCTAGACTGGTCTATTAGGGCCTTGGGGGGTTACTGTCTAGACTGGTCTATTAGGGCCTTGGGGGGGGGGGGGGGTACTGTCTAGACTGGTCTAAAGGGCCTTGGAGGGGTATGTACTAAGGGGGTGTTTTGCATATTATTTTTGAAGAATCTGTTTCGTGCGTGTGTTCTACTCCAAATTTTATGAAAATAAAAAAGTACGACGAAATATAACTTCGACCTCAAGAAATGAGCAAAAATAACATATTAGAATAAATTATTTGTAACATATTGGACCATGCATTATAGGCTACATTATCAGATGTGCTATAAGCAATAAGAATTATCTCCTGTCGCCCAACTGATGCAGCAGAGTGGATAAAAACACACACACACACACACACACATACACACACACACACACACACACACACACACACACACGTAACTGCCCAAATAATGGAAACACTTGAGTAAATGAGGGATACAAAGTATATTGAAAGCAGGTACTTCCGCACAGGTGTGGTTCTTGAGTTAATTAAGCAATTAAAATCCTAATCATACTTATGGTCATGTATAAAACTACTGGGCAGGCCATTATTTTGGCTACCATGGCTAAGATTTCCCCCATCTACAGAGCAGGATTGGTCACTGAATGGTTTGGTGAGCATGAACACTATATAAACCATATGCCCTGAGGCCGTCTCAGTCACCAGAGCTCAACCAAATGATGGAATTTTTCATGGAAGAAAATTTGACTTCCAGACACTGGTATAATCTATGCCAAGGTGCATTGAAACTGTTCTGGCTCGTGGTGGCCCGATGCCCTAAAAACATGCTGGTGTTTCCTTTATTTTGGCAGTTACACACTTTTTTTGTGTGTGTGTAATGAACAGCTAAATAAAGACTGGACGGTCGGGCATTCGAGCGGTCGCGTCCATTTCTATTGTAACACGGACTCGACAAGGCGATGAAACGTCCTTACTCCTCGCTGAAACATGCAAGGCGTTTTAGCAAACAAAGTCTTCGGTTGCCTAGGCAACGCCCCCTAACCCTTCCCTGCAACCTAGGTTGAAGATGACAAAGGTTTAAGACGAGGATTCTATTATCCCAGAACTCTGAAACGAAATGGGACCAGCTATGCTAGTTAGCAATGCTAGTTAGCAACAGTGCTACTAGTCCTGTAGAGATTCTATTAAATTACTAGAGGGGAAATGTCATAAAACACTTTGTTACATAATGGGGCGAAAGTGGCAGCCATCTTGGTCAGGGAGAAATCCAAAACCAGTTTAATTGGAATGAATGGCAGTAGGCATAGGTGAGGCATGTACTGCTTTTACAATACAAAGCATGCAATGTAGACAACCTAAAATCTTGTCATAATTATAAATACAGTTATAGGTTTTATACCAATTTAACATCTGTAAAGAGACCATAACTGTCTTGGATTTTGTTTTCTTTGGAAATAATTTGTTGTATTTCCAACTTGTCTTAGTCCTAATCAAGTGATTTCAGCCAGTGTATGGCTGAAAAATGTATGGAATAAATTCCTCTTAAACTATCTGGCTAGCTAGCCAACAAACACAGTGCAGATAAATTCTTCACATTCATTGTTTTTGCACCAAATCTTAATAAATCACAGCACTGGCAAACATGGTTGACCAACTCCCTGACCAACATGGCTGACCAATGGACCATCATAAGAAGTTTTCATTTCCATTCTAGTATTCTAAACGATAGTCCCATGAATATGTTTATTTTATAAAAGCTTTCACATGGAATCAGAACTTGTACTAACCTTCCCCCCCCCCCCCCCCCCCCCCTTCAACCTAGCCTGCAGCACATGCAGACAGGAGTAGAGAGGAGAAAATGTATAGACTTAATTTGTTTGATTCAAAAGGGCTATTATTAATACAGTCATGTGGCTAACCATTTACCGCCATCCAAAATTCCATGACTATCACAGCCCTAGGTGGCCACGTGCGCAATTGTAGGAATAGCGTAATAAACACGGTAGCAATGGAAAACTGGGATGCCTCTCTGATAACCTGTTGGGGATAGGGGGCAGTATTTGCATGGCCGGATAAAAAACGTACCCGATTTTAATCTGGTTACTACTCCTGCCCAGTAACTAGAATATGCATATAATTAGTAGATTTGGATAGAAAACTCTAAAGTTTCTAAAAAACTGTTTGAATGGTGTCTGAGTATAACAGAACTCATATGGCAGGCAAAACCCTGAGACAAATCCTAACAGGAAGTGGAAATCTGATGTGTGGAATCACTTTCAAGCCTTTGCCATTGAAACACACAGGGACTTAATCATTTAGCACTTCAAGGCTTCCACTAGATGTCAACAGTCTTTACAAAAAGTATTCTATGGTAGAAACTGACCCAAAGAGAGGCTTGGAAAGTTGGTCACAGGGGGAGGGCCATTGCTACTATGACGCGGGCGCCCATGGGAACCCTTTTGTTCCGAAACGTTTAGTAAGACAATGCAATCGTCCGCCTTGAATATTATTGAAGCTCTGGTTGAAAAAGGCCCTAAAGATTTGTTATACAACGTTTGACATGTTTGAACGAACGTAAATATATTTTTTTGCACATTCGTGACGACAAGTCCGGCGCGCCTCGTACATTATGAGTAGCCTTCGGAACGCGCTAACAAGAAGGAACTATTGGGACATAAATTATTAACTTTTTCGAACAAAACTACATTTGTTGTGGACCTGGGATTCCTGGAAGTGCCTTCTGATGAAGATAATCAAAGGTAAGGGAATATTTACAATAGTACATTTGATTTTAGATGGTTCCAAGATGGCGCTAACATGTATCGCCTAGCGTATTTTTCTGAGCATACCACGTCGTTTATTGCAAAGTGTGATTTCCCAGTAAAGTTATTTTTAAATCTGGCAATGCGGTTGCATTCACGAGATGTTAATCTATAATTCTTTGAATGACAATATTAAATTTTAACAATGTTTTCGAATAGTAATTTTGTAAATTGTAGCGCTGATTCACCGGAAGCATTTGAGGGAAAATATTTTCTGAACGTCACGCGCCGATTTAAAATGCTGTTTTTATATATAAATATGAACTTTATCGAACAGAAAAAACATGTATTGTGTAACATGATGTCCTAGGAGTGTCATCTGATGAAGATTGTCAAAGGTTAGTGCTGCATTTAGCTGTGTTTTGGGTATTTGTGATGCATGCTAGTTGCTTTGAAAATGGCAGTGTGATTATTTTTGGCAGGGTACTCTCCTAACATAATCTAATGTTTTGCTTTTGCTGTAAAGCCTTTTTGAAAATCGGACAACGTGGTTCGATTCAGGAGAGGTATATCTATAAAATGGTATAAAATAGTCATATGTTTGAGAAATTGAAGTTATAGCATTTATGAGGTATTTGTATTTCGCGCGACGCGATTCCACTGGCTGTTGACTAGGGTGGGACGCAAGCGTCCCACGTTCCCAGACAGGTTAAAAAACAAAAAAACAAAACTGCTTTGAAAAGTGTTTTCCACCATTTGCATTAAGGATTTTTGTGCATCGACTGCTTGTCAGAATCATTGTTTCCCTTCTATAGCTCTCGCAACTTGAATGTGCCTGGAAAGGAAGTTGTCACGCAGAACACACAAGTCGACTAGGTCAATAACTATAGTACTCTGGGGGTTGTCTAATTTTGTATTAAATAACATTACCTGGAGAAAAATATAATTGTAGCATTGGAAAGTTCCATCCAGAGGCTTTTAATGACTTTACCAGCAGCTACAGTAGGCTGGCTATACACTGCTGCTTGAGTTGGGAGCTGTGGTGGTGCCCATGATAAGACTATTTAAATACTCTTCAACTGAAAATCAGTGTTAGCAACAATCACACACGTCATTTCAGTGCACGCGGCGTAATCTTCAGAAAGTATTCATAAACCCCTGGACGTATTCCACATGTTGCCGTGTTACAGCCTGAATTCAAAATGGATTTAATTATTTTTTTTGACCCATCTACACACAATACCCCATAATGACAGTGAAAACGTGTTTTTAGAAATGTATGCAAACACCGCTGTGAGTCTTTCTGGGTAAGTCTCTAAGAACTTGGCACACCTGGTTTGTACAATATTTGCACATTCTTTAAATGATTCTGGTTGATTTACATTTTAGTAGACACTCACTTTGCACTGCTATTTTCAGGTCTCTCCAGAGATGTTTGATCGGGTTCAAGTCCGGGCTCTGGCTGGGCCACTCAAGGACATTTAGAGACTTGTCCCAAAGCCACTCCTGCGTTGTCTTGGTTGTAAGGTGAACCTTCGCCCCAGT
Source organism: Salmo trutta (assembly GCF_901001165.1). Lineage (NCBI taxonomy): Eukaryota > Metazoa > Chordata > Actinopteri > Salmoniformes > Salmonidae > Salmo > Salmo trutta. Next base: position 42,250,987 of record NC_042983.1, on the reverse strand, counting down.
CTGAGGTCCTGAGCACTCTGGAGCAGGTTTTCATCAAGGATCTATGTACTTTTTCTACGTTCATCTTTCCCTCAATTCTGAGAGTGCTAAAAGGCACATAAAGGAAACTCCAAGCAGGTTGTCATGTGCCTTTCACATTTAGGTCATTTTACTGAGTGTGGTCACAACGCCACAAAGGGCATGGATTTTTTGATATTTTTTTTTTTTTTATGGTGCATTACGGCCACAAAGGGGATGCCGCCGTGAAATTCGAGGTATTATCAAGTGCTTGTCAAATTGTCAATGAGAGACTGATGAAGTGTGTACAGCCTGCGCAAATAAACAAAGCAGAGCTCATCCCTTTCAAGGGACTTTTTTCAAATCATCATTAGTCTCATCATGCAGCCTTACAATGTATTAAACATCTAAACATATAGACCAACATTTGTAGAACAATTAAAGTTACATAAATAACAAAATGAAGCATATAGGAATACCTATTTCTTTGTTTAGCAAGATCGAATCCCCGAGCTGACAAGGTAAAAATCTGTCGTTCTGCCCCTGAACAAGACAGTTAACCCATTGTTCCCCGGTAGGTGGTCATTGTAAATAACAATTTGTTCTTAACTGACTTTCCTAGTCAAATAAACACAGAATTGCCGAATGTGCACACTCCATCAAATAATTGAGAAAATATTTATTTTATTCAGCTTTGTTCAATTTGTATTCTTCATACTATAAAATAATGCCAGAGAATTAGAAGCAGATCTTGTCTGCTAAATGAACTAGTGTAAGCCCACAGCCATTTTATTTTTATTTTACCTTTAACTAGGCAAGTCAGTTAAGAACAAACTCTTATTTTCAATGACTGTCTAGGAACAGTGGGTTAACTGCCTTGTTCAGGGGCAGAATGACAGATTTTTACCTTGTCAGCTCGGGGATTCGATCTTGCAACCTTTTGGTTACTAGTCCAACGCTCTAACCACTAGGATACCTGCTGCCCCAAAGCCATTTGGCATAGCCACATCAGGACAACTCAGAGTATGCTATTCTTTTATTCTGAAATAGACTACATTTTCTTCAAATCATGCTTCTTTAGACCTGTCTAAAATAAATAACGGCTATATTACATTGATTTATTAGACTTTTTAAAATGGCATGTAGGCTATGTGTGGAAGCCAGGAGATGCTAAATGCGTTTGTTGAATAAGTCAATTACCATGGAGACAGACCGTTATTTGCTTGACAATAACCTGCGGACGAAATTTCGTGACCGCCAAAGCCTTAGCTGCGTGCCATTCCAAATCAATTGAATTTACCACAGGTGGACTCCAATCTGGCTGTAGAAACATTTCAAGGATGATCAATGGAAACAGGATGCACCAGCGCTCAATTTCAAGTCTCATAGCAAAGGGTCTGAATACTTAAGTAAATAAGGTATTTCAGTTTCTATTTTTAATAAATGTGCAAAAAAAAAAAATGTAAAACCTGTTTTCGCTTTGTTATTGTGATGTCATTGTGGGGTATTGTGATGTCATTATGGGGTATTGTGATGTCATTATGGGGTATTGTGTGTAAAATGAAAACATTTCCTTTAATACATTTTAGAATAAGGCTGTAACATAAAATGTGGAAAAAGTCAACGGGTCTGAATACTTTCCGAATGTACTATATATTTTTAAGTAGTTATCAGCAGAGAAAGGGGGGAAGTCATAGCCATTTAAGTCTTGCCGTAGATTTAAGCCAAAACTAACTAGGCCACTCAGGAACATTCAATGTCGTCTTGGTTAGCCTTGTGTTTTAGTGTCTGTTTGAAAAGTTTAGGATTCGCCCGTTTAAAAAAAAAAAAAAAGTATTATAAAAAACCTCCCTAGTCCTTCCTGACAAGCATACCCATAACATGATGCAGCCACCACCATTCTTGAAAATATGAAGAGTGGTACTCAGTGATGTGTTGTTTGCCCCAAATTTAACACTTTGTATTCAGGACATAGTTAGTTTCTCTGCCAAAATGTTTTGCAGTTTTACTTTAGTGCGTTATTGCAAACAGGCTACATGTTTTGGAATATTTGTCTTCTGTACAGGCTTCCCTTTCACACGGTCATTTAGGTTAGTATTGTGGAGTAACTACGATGTTGCTCCACCCTCAGTTTTCTCCTATCACAGCCATTAAACTCTGTTTTAAAAAGTTACCGTTGGCATCATGGTAAAATGCCTGAGTAGTTTCCTTCCTCTCCAGCAACTGAGTTAGGAAGGACGCCTGTATCTTTGTAGTGACTGGGTGTATTGATACACCATCCAAAGTGTAATTAATAACTTCGCCATGCTCAAAGGGATATTCAATGTTTTTTTTTTTTTTGCCCATCTATCAATAGGTGCCCTTCTTTGCGAGGCATTGGGAAACCCTGGTCTTTGTGGTTGAATCTGTTTGAAATTCACTACTTGACAGAGACCTTCCAAATAATTGTATGTGTGGGGTACAGAGATGAGGTAGTCATAAACAAATGAAAATAAATCATGTTAAACACTTATTGCACAGAGTGAGTCCATGCAACATATTATGTTAAATTGTTAAGAAAATGTTTACTCCTGAACTTATTTAGGCTTGCCATAACAAAGGAATTGAATACTTATTGACTCAAGACATTTAAAGTTTTCATTTGTAATTAATAAGTTTTAAAAAAAAGTCTAAAATCATAATTCCACTTTGACAGTATGGTGTATTGTGGGTAGACCAGTGGACTCAATCCATTTTAAATTCTGGCTGTAATGTAACAAAATGTGGGGGAAAGGTGAAAGGGGGTGTGAATACTTTCTGAAGGCATTGTAAATATTATATTTTGTAGAACAGACATGCTTCTGTATTAGGCTGTGTCACATCTCCAAACCAGCCCCCGTCCCCCGTCCCCATACTACCTCCTATAGGATCCATATCCTCCCTGTTGTAGTTGGCGCTCTGTGTAGAGGTCTGTGTGGTAGAGCTCCCCCCGGAGGTTGACGAGGTGAACTGCATGTTGGATCGACGGGCCCTCTGGCCCCCCAGACCCCGACCCGGGTGGATCATCCGACGCACGTGCCGCACCCCGCTCGACTCATCGTGGACCAACACCGTCAAGGAACATCATGGACATGTCATAAATATACACTGAATAAAAAACATAAAACGCAACATGTAAATAAAAAGATCAACAAATGACAAATGTGGCATATCAAGAAGCTGATTAAACAGCATGATCATTACACAGGTGCACCTTGTGCTGGGGGCAATAAAAAGGCCACTAAAATGTGCAATTGTGTCACACAACACAATTGGCATGCTGACTACAGGAATGTCCACCAGAGCTGTTGCCAGAGAATTTAAATGTTCATTTCTCTACCATAAGCCGCCTCCAATATCGTGTTTTTTTTATAGAATTTGACAGTAGGTCCAACATGCCTCACAACCGCAGACCACGCGTATGGAGTCGTGTTGGCGAGTGGATTGCTGATGTCAATGTTGTAAATAGAATGCCCCATTGTGGCGATGCAGTTATTGTATGGGCAGGCATATGCTACGGACAACAAACAATTGCATTTTATCGATGGCAATTTGAATGCACAGAGATAACGTGACGAGATGAGGCCCATGTTTTTTTTTTGAAGGTGTCCGTGAGCAACACATGCATATGTTTATTCCCAGTCATGTGAAATCCATAGATTAGTGCCTAATGAATTTATTTCAATTGACTGATTTCCTTATGAAATTGTCGCATTTATATTTTTGTTCAGTATACACACACACACACATCTTCCCAATGACTACAGTTCAGTTGTGGTTTGCTGGTCGCCATCCTCTCTGTCAGATTATATTTTTTGAAGTGTGAGGGCGGGAGTCGGGACGCGAGAATCGACCAATTCCTAGTGGCTAGCTAGCTAGCTAGCCCTATTGACCTACTATGGGGTTGTGATCTACACACGTCAGTGGGTATTATAGGCAGGTAAACATGCTAAAATGAAACACCATGTATTTATTAACGTATCAAGAGAATATTAATTAATATTGTAGGCAGGCAAGATATGAGATGTGAATGGGCAAAGTCAGTTTATTTTCTCTCTTCAGCCCAAACAATGTTCGCCACTGATTTAGAGAAACTTTGCATTGTGTTTTGTGGTTACATCATATTTAAATGTCCATGCTTTTCATTGAAGCTTGCGTCGACGCATGTTTCCAAGCGGAGTACGCATCCAAGAAAGGCCTCCATTTTACATACTTTGATTTGGACTCATTCTCTGACTGATTCATGCTCGGAGAACGGTAGTATACTTATTGAGAAAACACCCTGAGTGTAAAGGATATCAAATCTCTCGGTGCTCTGTGTTCAAGTGTGAGATGAGCAGCCAAGTCGTCTGTCACGTGATTAGGGTCTCCGCCAGGCAGCACAGCACATATGGGACAGATCTGGAGAGAGAGAGAGAACCAAGAGTTGGAACCAAAATTATTTTCCAATCGTTTGTCCTGTTCCACTGTTCTGACCAGCAAAATAAATGTTCTGAAGAAGTTATGAACCCGAAAAGTAACTTTTATATAATTCCTTTTTTTAAACTCGGTAAATGTAAAAAAAAAAATGGTTTCCTCGACATTAAAATGATCTAACAATCAGTGCAGACAGAGCAGCTTGCTATGGAGTGGGAAACAAGTGTAGGGCGCTAGATGCAAATGAATTTTTGCGGGTGGGGAAAGAGCGAGAAAGGGTGGAAGACAAGGCTTGACTTGAAGCACTGGGCATCTTGTTGTTATGACATGCGTTATCTGGCCCACAGAAGTATACCTATGGAGGAGCAGCTTCTATGAGGTTCTGGTGGCAGGTAGCCTAGTGGTTATAGCTTTGGGACAGTAACCGAAAGGTTGCTAGATCGAATCCCTGAGCTGACAAGGTAAAAAAATCTGTGGTTCTGCCCCTGAACAAGGCAGTTAACCCACTGTTCCCCGGTAGGTGGTCATTGTAAATAACAATGTGTTCTTAACTGACTTGCCTAGTTAAATAAATACAGAATTGCCGAATGTGCGCACTCCAAATAATTTAGAAAATATTTATATTTTATTCAGCTTTGTTCAATTTGTATTTTTTCAACATTTTGTTACGTTACAGCCTTAATCAAAACGTAGTTCCCCCCCCTTGATCTACACCAAAAATATCCCATAATAACAATTATTTATTTTTATATTTGAAATATTACATTTACATAATTATTCAGACCCTTTACTCAGTACTTTGTTGAAGCACCTTTGGCAGTGATTACAGCCTCGAGTCTTCTTGGGTATGACGCTACAAGCTTGGCACACCAGTATTCAGGGAGTTTCTCCCATTCTTCTCTGCAGATCCTCTTAAGCTCTGTCAGGTTGGATGGGGAGCATTGCTGCACAGCTACTTTAAGGTCTCTCCAGAGATGTTCAAGTCCAGGCTCTGGCTGGGCCACTCAAGGACATTCAGAGACTTGTCCCGAAGCCACCCCTGCGCTGTCTTAGCTGTGTGCTTAGGGTTGTTGTCCTGCTGGAAGGTGAACCTTTGCCCCAGTCTGAGGTTCATCAAGGAGCTCTCTACTTTGCTCCGTTCCACTTTGCCTCGATCCTGACTAGTCTCCCAGTCCCTGCCACTGAAAAACATCCCCACAGCATGATTCTGTCATTACCATGCTTCACCGTTGGGATGGTGCCAGGTTTCCTTCAGATGTGACGCTTGACATTCAGGCTAACGAGTTCAATCTTGGTTTCATCAGACCAGAGAATCTTGTTTCTCATGGTCTGAGTGTCTTTAGGTGTCTTTTGGCAAACTCCAAGCGGACTATCATGAAGCCACTCCTCAGTAAAAGGCACGGCTTCTGTCTGGCCACTCTACTATAAAGGCCTGATTGGTGGAGTGGTGCAGAGCTCTGTCAGAGTGACCATCGGGTTCTTGGTCACCTCGCTGACCAAGGCCCTTCTCCTCCGTAAATAAGGTTTCATTTTTTTGAATTTTATATAAATTTGCAAAAACGAATAAACAATTTGCTTTGTCATTATGGGGTAGTGTGTGTAGATTGAACATTTATTAAATAAATGTTTTTCCTCAAACAAGGCTGTAATGTAACAAAATGCAGAAAAGGGAAGGGGTCTGAATACTTTCCGAATGCACTGTATATATATCATGTGTTTTAATAAAATCAACTATCTGCTTGTCTGGTGCTGCTTGATGAAATAAGACACAAATGACTCAAGAGGGAGCCAGAGATCAAGATCATAATCATCGTCATGTGGTGTGAATCAAAATTCTATCCAAATTAAAAATGATAAACTTAAAAAGTAACTTCTATTGCCATTACCAACTATGTAAACTACATAAAGCAAACAAATAAAAACATTGCAGCCTGCTGGTAAAAAAATAAAATATCCTATAAATCACATTGGCTACACATGGCCTGTCTGCAACGAACTTGCAACAACTATCAACTTGTGCCAGCTGAAGCTTGCATTAGCAAACTTGCAACATTGTATCAAATATCGTGGGCCCTCAGTTTCCTGAGCCAGTGAGGTCAGGACAGACACAGCTGTAGGCTATTTTATGCAAGGCTAAGAGCTCATCAGGTATACCTACTTTATGATGTTTCCACTCGATCAGAACATGACATTTATATGCCAGGTAGCTTTCTAGGTCTACTTCTATGTGTAATCAGGTCCTTACTCAACATTGTCTTGTTTGGAGAGCTTCTGTCTAAATTGACAAAACTAGTAAGTAGAATGAAATAAACCACAACTTGTATTTCACAAGTGTATCATAGGTTGTGGGCTCTGCAAACATCATGTCCACTCTGTGACAATTAGAACAGTAAAAGACTAGAATAATAATATATTGAATGCATTAACAGAAATTAGCATAACTAAACAAACATTGTAGGTTAGAAACTATAGGAATTAATGGTAAACGTTACTAGTGGTGGTACATGGTAATGGGGAATTGATAGACTAACAACCAAGGCAAACAATTCACACAATGAGGTTACGAAACAATGGAAGGGCACAAATTGGCGGGAGAGAGAGACATTCCGGAGAGACGTGCGTTTTAGTAACACTCCCCTTCTTAGATGGTACCATCCACAAGGCCTCCGCAATTGATCTGTCCACTGTGAATCAGACAGGTGTCTCTTGTGTGAACAACAAAAAAAATCTCATACATACACACATACATACACAAACTCAGCAAAAAAAGAAACGTCCTCGCACTGTCAACTGCGTTTATTTTCAGCAAATTTAACATGTGTAAATATTTGTATGAACATAACAAGATTCAACAACTGCGACAAACTGAACAAGTTCCACAGACATGTGACTAACAGAAATTGAATAATTTGTCCCTGAGCAAAGGGGGGGGGGGTCAACATCAAAAGTAATAGTCAGTATCTGGTGTGGCCACCAGCTGCATTAAGTACTGCAGTGCATCTCCTCCTCATGGACTGCACCAGATTTGCCAGTTCTTGGTGTGAGATGTTATCCCACTCTTCCACCAAGGCAGCAAGTTCCCGGACATTTCTTCGGGGGAATGGCCCTAGCCCTCACCCTCCGATCCAACAGGTCCCAGACATGCTCAATGGGATTGAGATCCGGGCTCTTCGCTGACCATGGCAGAACACTGACATTCCTGTATTGCAGGAAATCACGCACAGAACGAGCAGTATGGCTGGTGGCATTGCCATGCTGGAGGGTCATGTCAGGATGAGCCTGCAGGAAGGGTACCACATGAGGGAGGAGGATGTCTTCCCTGTAACGCACAGCGTTGAGATTGCCTGCAATGACAACAAGCTCAGTCCGATGATGCTGTGACACACCACCCCAGACCATGACGGACCCTCCACCTCCAAATCGATCCCGCTCCAGAGTACAGGCCTCGGTGTAACGCTCATTCCTTCAACGATAAACGCGAATCCGACCATCCCCCTTGGTGAGACAAAACCGCGACTCGGCAGTAAAGAGCACTTTTTGCCAGTCCTGTCTGGTCCAGCGATGGTGGGTTTGTGCCCATGGGCAACGTTGTTGCCGGTGATGTCTGGTGAGGACCTGCCTTGCAACAGGCCTACAAGCCCTCAGTCCAGCCTCTCTCAGCCTATTGCAGACAGTCTGAGCACTGATTGTGTGTTCCTGGTGTAACTCAGGCAGTTGTTGTTGCCATCCTGTACCTGTCCCGCAGGTGTGATGTTCGGATGTACCGATCCTGTGCAGGTGTTGTTACACGTGGTCTGCCACGGCGAAAACGATCAGCTGTCCATCCTGTCTCTGTCCCCTGTAGCGTTGTCTTAGGCATCTCACTGTATGGACATTAGGGCTGGGCAATATGGCAAATCAATTATCACGATATCTATATATTTTTTCATTTGATAACGATAATTATCACAATATTAATCAAATGTTTAAAAGGTGCATATCTGCTTTAGACTCAAGAATGCCTAAACCAGACCACTAGGCAGGTAGCCTAGTGGTTAGAGCGTTGGGCCAGTAACCGAAAGGTTGCTAGATTGAATCCCCGAGCTGACAAGGTAAAAATGTGTTGTTCTACCCCTGAACAAGGCAGTTAACCCACTGTTCCTTGGTAGGCCGTCATTGTAAATAAGAAGTTGTTCTTAACTGACTTGCCTAGTTAAATAAAGGTTACATTTTTTTAATTATTATTATTATGAGCTACACATAAAATTATACTTGAAGGAAAATTGTTCCATGTTTGCGGCCAGGGAGCACATACCTGGGGTCAATTAAATTGATAAGACTCTTGAAACCTTCCTTTTCAACTATGCTAATTGGCAGCATGTCCTTAGCAATGCAATGCATAATAGCATTTGTGATGTCTGTCTTTTCGATGTTTGCTTGTAGGGCATAAACGCTGTCAGTGTTGACTGCTTCAGGGCAAACATCCCTAGATTGGCTGGTGCTTGAGGGGCGTTTATCAATACCGTGGCGCAAACTCAAACTTCCTGCATGTTCCAAAGAGTGATTTTGCTTCAGATGTTTTAAAAGGTTTGTCGTAATTACCAGACTTTGTAGCCACCTGTCTACGGCACAATTTGCACCGAACATTGCTCTGCTCTTTGTCGAACTTCGAAAAGCCGAACCACTTCCAAATTACTGAAACAGTTGAACCCTTTTAATCAATAATTTCTTCGTTGGAAGCTGCTCCTTCTCCATGGCGATCACTGCCACTGTTTGCACCTACATCACACATTTTTTGTGGTTAGTGGCTACTCCATCACTCATTTAGTGGTTAACAGTGGCTACTCCATCACTCGAGGTGCTAAGGGGTTTTTAGTGGTCGTATACCTCTCCACGTGCATATTGTCACTTCTCCGCACGTTCCTGCTGCGTCAGAGGTGAAATGGACTGCTGTACCTAATTATTCTATATCGACATTATCGAAAATTTATCTAAACGTTTTTTTAATCGTTATTGAGGGAAGTAATTACCTCGATAATTATTGATATATCGCCCAGTCGTAATGGACATTACAATTTATTGGCCACATCTGCAGTCCTCATGCCTTCTTGCAGCATGCCTAAGGCACGTTCACGCAGATGAGCAGGGACCCTGGGCATCTTTCTTTTGGTGTTTTTCAGAGTCAGTAGAAAGGCCTCTTTAGTGTCCTAAGTTTTCATAACTGTGACCTTAATTGCCTACCGTCTGTAAGCTGTTAGTGTCTTAACGACCGTTCCACAGGTGCATGTTTATTAATTATTTATGGTTCATTGAACAAGCATGGAAACAGTGTTTAAACCCTTTACAATGAAGATCTGTGAAGTTATTTGGATTTTTACAAATTATCTTTGAAAGACAGGGTCCTGAAAAAGTGACGTTTCATTTTTTGCTGCAAGATAGATTAGATAGATGCTAGTGCTCAACAAAACTAAATCTTGGTCGACCAGTCGGCTAATTGGGGTCAGCCCTATCGTGCACACACAGGCAAATATTTTCAGCCGGAAAGCAGGCACTGGAATAAGTTTGAGTGACAGAGTGAGGGCTTTGCATAGACACTGTTTTTTTGTAGGTACACAAAAAAAAAATGAAAAAAAAAAAAACCCCACCCGGAACGTAAATTAACGTTATTAACCGGTTCACATGCTTTTAAAAGAACAGTTCTGTTCTGGAACAGTACAGATCACTTTCCTTAACGGGTTCGATTTTGTTCTTCGAAAATATTGTTTTTTGTTTCTGTTCCACGAATTGGTTTTAACCCCTGGAGAGAACACACGGCCATCTGAGCTTCACATCAAATGAATTTCAAAACACTTTACAATCCAGACTTGTCTTTTCTTTAGGTGCTGTTTGTTTTACTGAACATGGCCTTGATTGCTTTGTGGACATTTTTGCACCTCCCCTCCCACCTGTAAATAATCTAGAGTCTCTTTTCCACTGTAGGGATTTACCCCGGTGCTTGGCCTAAAGACTCAGACGTTTCTGTTTTCATGGCTAAGACCAAGGCCCCAAAAAGGTTAGTGGTCCACTCACCACCTCTGAGGTCTCTGTAGCCACATGCTGCTGTAGAGAAGTCTGTGTCCTTATATAATACTATACAGTAATATACACAGTGTACAAAACATTAGGAATACCTTCCTAATATCGAGTTGCACCCCCTTTTTTGCCCTCAAAAAAAAGCCTCAATTCATCAGGGCAGGGACTCTACAAGGTGTTGAGTGTTTCACAGGGATGCTGGCCCCATGTTGAATCCAATGCTTCCCGCAGTTTTGTCAAGTTGGCTGGATGTCCTTTGGGTGGTGGACCATTCTTGATACACACAGAAAACTGCTGAGGGTGATAAACCCAGCAGTGTTCCAGGTCTTGACACCTACTACCATACTCAATCAAATTTATTGATGAAGCCTATTTTACATCAGCCGATGTCACAAAGTGCTGTACAGAAACCCAGCCTAAAACCCCCCAAACAGCAAGCAGTGCAGATGTAGAAGCACGGTGGCTAGGAAAAACTCCCTAGAAAGGCCAGAACCTAGGAAGAAACCTAGAGAGGAACCAGGCTATGAGGGGTGGCCAGTCCTCTTCTGGCTGTGCCGGGTGGAGATTATAACAGAACATGGCCAAGATGTTCAAATGTTCATAGATGACCAGCAGGGTCAAATAATAATCACATAGGTCGTTCAAAGGCATTTCAATATTTTTTGTCTTGCCCATTCACCCTCTGAATGGCACACCTACACAATCCATGTCTCAATTATCTCCAGGCTGAAAAATCTTATTTTTCCTTTAACCCGTCTCCTCCCCTTCATCTACACTGACTGAAGAGGATTTAACAAGCGACATCAATAAGGGATCATAGCTTTTAACTGGTCAGGGTGTCATGGAATGAGCCAGTGTTCCTAATGTTTTGTCCACTCCGTGTATACTCACCACCTCTGAGGAGGTCTCTGTGTGCTCTGCAGTCACGTGCTCCTGTAGAGATGTCTCCGTGTAACCCATCCTGCCACAGAAGGGACAGGTGAAAGCCTGGGGCTGCTCCACCGAGAAGGACTCTCCCCCATAATACAGGTCTGGAAGGAAAGAGGACGGGGTAATGGTTAGACAGTACGGAAAGAGCAGGGGTTAGGGAGGAGGAGACAGGATGGAACAGCAGAGGTTAGGGAGGAGGAGACAGGATGGAACAGCAGAGGTTAGGGAGGAGGAGACAGGATGGAACAGCAGAGGTTAGGGAGGAGGAGACAGGATGGAACAGCAGAGGTTGGGGAGGAGGAGACAGTATGGAACAGCAGAGGTTAGGGAGGAGGAGACAGGATGGAACAGCAGAGGTTAGGGAGGAGGAGACAGGATGGAACAGCAGAGGTTAGGGAGGAGGAGACGGGATGGAACAGCAGAGGTTAGGGAGGAGGAGACGGGATGGAACAGCAGAGGTTAGGGAGGAGGAGACAGGATGGAACAGCAGAGGTTAGGGAGGAGGAGACGGGATGGAACAGCAGAGGTTAGGGAGGAGGAGACGGGATGGAACAGCAGAGGTTAGGGAGGAGGAGACAGGGTTAGACAGGATGGAAGAGCAGAGGTTATGGAGGAGGAGACGGGATGAAAGAGCAGAGGTTAGGGAGGAGGAGACGGGATGGAACAGCAGAGGTTAGGGAGGAGGAGACGGGATGGAACAGCAGAAGTTAGGGAGGAGGAGACAGTATGGAACAGCAGAGGTTAGGGAGGAGGAGACAGGATGGAACAGCAGAGGTTAGGGAGGAGGAGACAGGATGGCACAGCAGAGGTTAGGGAGGAGACAGGATGGCACAGCAGAGGTTAGGGAGGAGGAGACAGGATGGAACAGCAGAGGTTAGGGAGGAGGAGACAGGATGGAACAGCAGAGGTTAGGGAGGAGGAGACAGGATGGAACAGCAGAGGTTAGGGAGGAGGAGACAGGATGGAACAGCAGAGGTTAGGGAGGAGGAGACAGGATGGAACAGCAGAGGTTAGGGAGGAGGAGACAGGATGGAACAGCAGAGGTTAGGGAGGAGGAGACAGGATGGAACAGCAGAGGTTAGGGAGGAGGAGACAGGATGGAACAGCAGAGGTTAGGGAGGAGGAGACAGGATGGAACAGCAGAGGTTAGGGAGGAGGAGACAGGATGGAACAGCAGAGGTTAGGGAGGAGAAGACAGGATGGAACAGCAGAGGTTAGGGAGGAGGAGACAGGATGGAACAGCAGAGGTTAGGGAGGAGGAGACAGGATGGAAGAGCAGAGGTTAGGGAGGAGGAGACGGGATGGAACAGCAGAGGTTAGGGAGGAGGAGACAGGATGGAACAGCAGAGGTTAGGGAGGAGGAGACAGGATGGAACAGCAGAGGTTAGGGAGGAGGAGACAGGATTAGACAGGATGGAACAGATCTCTGGAAGGACAGAGGACAGTAAATCAGTGCAGGCAGAATCAACGCTCTATCTGACGTAAGACAATCAGTTCTCAGGGTTTGTAGTTGTGGCGTTTTGTCGTCTGGTTAAAGTGGGTCTGCTTGTGGTGTATGGTTGTACTAGCTATGTACGTACTGAAGTCCACCCTGGTAAGTATGCAGTACACCGGGTGATTTGTGGCGTGTAGTTGTGTGTCTGTGGTTTATATGCAAGTGTGTGTGTGTCTGAAAGGGTTGTGTGTGTACTCACCGAAGTCGACCCTGGTTAGTATGCACTGCATGGCGTGCTCCGCCGTGTGTCTGGTGGTCGTGGCTCCGCCCTCGTAGCACGAGGCACACAGGTCGTAGTCGTAGCAAATTAAACACTTGTACCGCTGCCCCCGAAAGTTACCTTTCAAACACGCGTCGCAGCTCACACCTGGGGAAGGACAGAACAGAAACAGGACCGAGTCAAACTCAACACCACACACACACACACACACACACACACACACACACACACACACACACACACACACACACACACACACACACACACACACACACACACACACACTTTATCCATCGTAATTAGCCATCATGATATACAACCAACATATTGACATAACACACTTAACCTAACCTACTACAATATGTAAAATATTCTGTAACAAGTGTTGTTTTTGTGCTCAATGGTGGATATATTCATAATTATTTAAGAGGCAGGTTCACATTTCCCGGGGTCCACACGAGTTATCAAAAGCCGACATTGCTTCAATGCCAGTGAAGGACTGATGGCCGTCGTTATGAAACACTAGTGGCTGATAGCTATACCCAGCTAGCTATGTGAACTTCCAACTTTGACAGCAGGAAATTGATTGACTACAACAGTCTTGCTAAAAAAATAAAAAATCACCCTGAGCGGAGTTGGTAGAAAGTGGATGTTTCTGGTTTTCAGGGATACAAGATTTTCAACCTAACTTGTCAGGCATCTTTCTACGTCAGGTTAAAAGCTAGCTAGCTAGCAAAGCAAGCCAAACATTCCCAAACAGCCTGGAAATCCAACGTTGAATTTGGATTTCTGATAAGGGAATTATATGCTTAAAAAGGTAATGATTAAAATATTCCACCCTGAAACGTAACTATTAGTGATTATTAGTTTATGTAGCAAGTATAATGAATGATTAAAGTACTAAATGTAAGTCCAATAAGGTTTGGTAGAGACATGTGAGGGAGAGAAATGTGTGTGTGTGTGTGTCTAAGAAAATACAGAGAACAATTCAACTGTGTTTGACCCGACCTGGCTAGAACTCTGAGAAACGTATGATAGGGCAGAGAGTCATTTTCAAGGTTCCTCTAATCTCGGGGGAATGGAACTGACAGCGCTGGCTAGTGATAAACAGTGGATACAACTCACCTACTGTTTGTGTGTATGTATGTGCGTAGGAGGTATGTGTGTAAATAGGGAGTGAGTTATAAAATGGATGTCTCGGTATTATGGACTTCAGAACGTTCTCGTGAATTGGGAACTGTACGAACCTTTTGCAGAAGCTGAGTCTTTGCCTAATTATTATTAAACCCAGGGTCTTTCAAACCTCGGGGATTGGTCAAAGCTTATTGATTGTTAGTTATTATTATTGGGATTGAAAATTCTCATGACAATTTCACTGCTTGTTTCTAGACTAAAGCATGATCGGTATAAACAACCGTGAATTGTAAGTAATTTTTTTAATAATGTACCCCTCAAAACAAGCAGGGTCCCGCACCCCCCCAACGAAATATTGTACACCCTAGGTTGGGGACCCCTTGCTCCAGTCGATAAGACATTTTAACTGCACTAACCAGCACTTTGAAAAGTTTATAATTATACTTTTGTGGACATTGTTCCATCTCATTCCTCCTTGCAAAAAAAAACCGGTAAAGTATGTTCAAATATCATTTGATTAAACATTATGACTTGCTAGCGATTGCCAAGAAATGTATTGCCTTGAAATGGAAATCGGATTCCCTCCTGCTAGTTGCAATGTGGCTATCGGAAGTTAATAGTTGTATCCCACTGGAGAAAATCACTTACTGCTTGAGGAATAAGTTAGACATTTTACAGAATTTGGCAACCTTTTATTGACTATATGGAGAATCTCCCCTCACATCACATTGATTGAATCTCTATATAATTCTTATATAATGTTTCACACGTAATGTATAATATGTAGCTTACAGCAGGTGACCATATGATTCAATGTCTCTTTATTATTATTATTTTACTCTTTATTATGATTTATGTATCATGTATGTTTTTTATGTATCATGTATGTTTTTTATGTATTATGTATGCCCGTATATATAATTTTTATTTTTTATTACGCTCGTCTGTCACCGTCACTTTGTCCTTTGTTGTCTAACATTTACATTTACATTTAAGTCATTTAGCAGACGCTCTTATCCAGAGCGACTTACAGATTGGTGCATTCACCTTAAGATATCCAGTGGAACAACCACTTTACAATAGTGCATCTAAATCTTTCGGGGGGGGGTAGAAGGATTACTTTATCCTATCCCAGGTATTCCTAACACATTTTCACTTTTGTTTTGAATATTCTTAATTGGAAAATGCAAAAATAAAATATAAAAAAAAAAAAAAACTTTATGACTTGTAAAAAAGTCGTGAGAGTTAACTTTCCTAATCCACTCTCTCAATGATGCCCATACATTGAATCCAACGTCAGGTCTCCAGGCTATGCCAAATACAGCATGTCAACAATACTGTACCAAACTAGCAGAGGTCAGAACTGTGCCAGCAAGGTTGTCCATTATCTGTTTGTTTTTGTACATTAAGCTGGTAGTTGTTGTTGTTTTGACATGTTAAATTGAGCTAGCTAACTATCTATCTGCTGAAGACATTACAGGGCCTTGGTCCATGGCTAATTTGATGACAGTGCATTCATTCACAACCTGCGACTGTAACCTTTGGCAAAGATACAAAGGAAAAGTGAAACAAAAGCAAGTTATTAAACAACAACAAAACCTTGCCAAAGTGTCGAAATACATTTCAATTTGTAATTGGTTTTTTTTTGCCCTACCTAAGCCTAATAAAACTAGCTAACGTTAGGTTTAAAAATGGTTGTTAGCTAGCTAACTTAGCAAGTCAACTAACGCTAACTTTATTTTTTAGTTACTGTGGTAACTAGCGTAGCTAGCTGCTACCGTGCGAACTAACGTTAGCTAGCTATAGTAACTCATTTAAATCTGGAAAAAATATGAGCTGCTTTCTTTTGGCAGTGTCCTTGCGGGTAACTACAAGTATTTATTTGTTGGAAAGCTGTTTTAGCTAACTACAGAAGCTCCGGGGGGGGGGGGGGGGGCTGGATACAGTGGTGAAATGTAAAAAGGGGTCCGCCATCATGCAGTTCAATATAAAACACATGAAAACCCCTCCATGTAACTAAACCGGCAGCTATCGCTTCGCTTTTTTTTTTTTTTAATCCGACTTTACTTCTTACCTTCATGACGGGACATCCTATGGACACTAAACACGGGTTCACTCTAGCTTGAACCAGCCAACCTAGCTGTCTCTCCCCGGGACCTCTACCGGGACCTCTCCCCCTTCATGGAGGATCCGGTCTGGGGCTCGGCGGAGAAGTGTTGTGAGAAACAATAGTGGAATCGGTGGTTCGTCTTTCAAAATAAAAGTTCCACATTTTGAAACTGACGCAAACCAGATGAAAACATGCCGCAATTGGACCAGAAAGTGTTAAACAAAGTTTAAATGTTGTTATATAAATTCAATTTAAAAAAATATATAATAATCCGTTCATTTGACGCACACACAACAAACAAAAATATCTGTTGAAATCACACTGGGATATATGTACTTCAGTATTGCATTGGGGGCAGACTTATATTGCACCGTACACAGCCTTACCTATGGATTTGGGGTTCATGAAATGGGGTATCAGCCTACTCTGGGACACCCACAGAACACAACTGTGAAGAGTTTTCACAAATATTAGCATTGTAGCTCTTATTATGGAACATTAACTGTGGGAATATCAACTTTCCAGTCAGTCTATTGTGTGTATTGAACATTCATATTGCAACGTACAGCCTTGCCTTGCCTACCCAGTTAACAACAAGCGTTCCCACAACTTTAGAGAATGTTCCCATTAGGTCACTACCTAACGTTTTCATAGGAATGGTCCAGTGATGTGCAAGGACTGTTTCCAAGATACTGTTTCCAAGATACTGTTTACATGATACTGTTTCCAAGATACTGTTTCCAAGATACTGTTTCTAAGATACTGTTTCCAATATACTGTTTCCAATATACTGTTTCCATGATACTGTTTCCGTGATACTGTTTCCAAGATACTGTTTCCAAGATACTGTTTCCAAGATACTGTTTCATGGGAACATTACATACACACGTGTTATTACTATCATTAAGGTTGTATTGTTCAGTTCTGAATCAGCTGATTCACAGGACTCTGACAGGACTCTACTACACACTGTGACAGGACTCTACTACACACTGTGACAGGACTCTACTACACACTGTGACAGGACTCTACACACTGACAGGACTCTACACACTGACAGGATTCTACACAGACAAGACTCTACACACAGACAGGACTCTAACAGGACTCTACACACTCTGACAGGACTCTACACACTGACAGGACTCTGACAGGACTCTACACACAGACAGGACTCTGACAGGACTCTACACACAGACAGGACTCTGACAGGACTCTACTACACACTGTGACAGGACTCTACTACACACTGTGACAGGACTCTACACACTGACAGGACTCTACACACTGACAGGACTCTACACACAGACAGGACTCTGACAGGACTCTACTACACACTGTGACAGGACTCTACTACACACTCTGACAGGACTCTACGCACTGACAGGACTCTACACACTGACAGGACTCTACACACTCTGACAGGACTCTACACACTCTGACAGGACTCTACACACAGACAGGACTCTGACAGGACTCTACTACACACTGTGACATGACTCTACTACACACTGTGACATGACTCTACACACTGACAGGACTCTACACACTCTGACAGGACTCTGACAGGACTCTACACACTCTGACAGGACTCTACACTTAGACAAGACTCTACACAGACAAGACTCTACACACTGGCAGGACTCTACACACAGACAGGATTCTGACAGGACTCTACACACTCTGACAGGACTCTACACTCTGACAGGACTCTACACTCTGACAGGACTCTACACACTCTGACAGGACTCTACTACACACTCTGACAGGACTCTACACACTGACAGGACTCTGACAGGACTCTGACAGGACTCTACACACAGACAAGACTCTACACACAGACAGGACTCTACACTCTGACAGGACTCTACACACAGACAAGACTCTACACACAGACAGGACACTACACACTCTGACAGGACTCTACACACAGACAAGACTCTACACAGACAAGACTCTACACACTGACAGGACTCTACACACTGACATCCCTCTACACTCTGACAGGACTCTGACAGAACTCTACACACTCTGACAGGACTCTACACTCTAACAGGACTCTACACACTGATAGAACTCTACACACAGACAGGACTCTACACACTCTGACAGGACTCTACACTCTGACAGGACTCTGACAGGACTCTACACTTTAACAGGACTCTACACACTCTGACAGGACTCTACACTCTAACAGGACTCTACACACTCTGACAGGACTCTACACTCTGACAGGACTCTGACAGGACTCTACACACTCACAGGACTCTATACTCTGACAGGACTCTGACAGGACTCTACACACTCTGACAGGACTCTACACTCTGACAGGACTCTACACACTCTGACAGGACTCTACACACTGACAGGACTCTGACAGGACTCTACACACTCTGACAGGACTCTACACTCTGACAGGACTCTACACACTCTGACAGGACTCTACACACTCACAGGACTCTATACTCTGACAGGATTCTGACAGGACTCTACACACTCTGACAGGACTCTACACTCTGACAGGACTCTGACAGGACTCTACACACTCTGACAGGACTCTACACTCTGACAGGACTCTGACAGGACTCTACACACTCTGACAGGACTCTACACTCTGACAGGACTCTGACAGGACTCTACACACTCACAGGACTCTATACTCTGACAGGACTCTGACAGGACTCTACACACTCTGACAGGACTCTGACAGGACTCTACACACTCTGACAGGACTCTACACTCAGACAGGACTCTACACACAGACAGGACTCTGACAAGACTCTACACACTGACAGGATTCTACACACTGACACTCCAACACACCCAAAATCCATAGGTAAGGTTATACATTATATTATACGTATGACCAGAATGCAATTCTTTAGTCTATACTGTAACGACCCGGTATTGTGTTCTGTGTTTGTGGGTGTGTTATTGTTCTCATGGCTACTAGCAGGGGTTAAATGTGTCAGGACAGAGGGAAAGGGTGGGGGGGTATGATGGGTAATCCCGCGGGATTTGGAAATGCATAAATAGGGATTACTGTCTCATCTCTCTCTCTCTTTCTGTTCGGGGCCTTGATCTGTTCCTATGGGGGTGACCCTTAACTCGACATGGTGTAATTGTGTACGTTCGGTATTTAGCGGCGTGGGCTGTGGCCACAACAATAGCCCAGTTTAGGAATAAACCTGTGTTCTGACCTGTACACCTGGAGTCCGTCTCTTTTCCTTTTATGACCCAGCCGGGTCATTACATTGGCGTCAGAAGTGCTTTCGAACTACGGGATCGAGACTAGGCGAGTTAGCTGTTCAGTATAGGCCGGGTTGGCTTTAGCGTAACTCGCATCTACGGTCATGATGCTTGGGGCGAGGCAGAAAATTAAGGAAGAGTCGGACAAAGTGTCCGTTGTGGGCTCGGGGGTACCCGGTCGGGAGGGTCGGGCGGCGACTGCCGTAGATGAGCTGGAGGGCCACATGGCGGGAGTTAAATTGTCAGTCAGCAAGATGGCAGAACTGGCGGGTTTTCCTTCACACCGCTCGAGAGCAGACGTCACGGCGACGGGGATATCGACGTCACCGGGTGCGGAAATGGCGGGGCCTGCGTATGTAAACAGAGATGGCAGCGGCCTATTGCCATTAGCCACGGTAGCGGCTAAACTACCAAAGTTCAATGGACAAGGTAAATGGGAAGTTTTTTTCACTCAATTCGAGTTGTTGGCTAGAGCCGGGAGGTGGTCTGACGAGACGAAAGCGTTACAGCTTGCCCTGAGCCTGGCAGAGGAGGCGTCGGAATGCCTGTTAACGCTAGCCCCGGACGAGAGGGGCGACTACGGTGCGCTAGTGGAGGCATTGGGGGGCCCTTTCGGCAGCGACGCGCAGCCCAACATGCTGCGGATTGAACTGAGTAACAAAAAGAGACTAAAGGGGGAATCATTAAAGGCGTTGGCAAGTGGTATTCTGAGCCTGACCAGGCGGGCTTATGCAACTATGCCGATTGGGGTGCAAGACGAGCTGGCACGGGACAGTTTTATTAGAGCGCTCTCTTCCACCGAACTGGGTAAGCATGTTCAGATGGCGGACCCACCATCTCTGCGGGCTGCAGTGGAGACAGCCAGGAAGAGGGAGCTGATCTGGGGTGAGGGAGTGAGAGTGGAAGTCGCCAGTCAACCAGAGGTGAGAGCAGCGGTGGCTGGGGTGCCAGGGGTCACGAAACCAGAGTGGGTCGATGAGTTGTGCGGGCTAGTCAAGACTGCTTCGCTTGTCATGGAGAGGGGCTCCAGGCAGCTCGACTCCTATTGTCTGCTGGGGTTGTGGCCAGCCTGGCCACATTCAGCGGGAGTGTGGCAGATTCCCCCGTCCCAGGGAAACGACGGCGGGTTCTCGCGCAGGGGGCAGCGCGGACCCACCCCCCCGCCCCCGAACCCACTGTAAGCAAAAGAGGTACCCAGCAGCGCAGACAAGAGGGTGGGGACCTGCTCCCCCAGGGTGTAGCTGCCGCCGTGTTTCCTAGTCCGGTAGTTGTGGTGGGACGTACAACCGTTGGGGACTTCTGTAATGTCATCGTCAAGGTAGAGGGGGTGGAATGTTTGGCCCTGGTCGACACGGGCTCTACAGTAACCCTGGTGAGACCAGACATACTACCTGTTGGGGTGCGGGTGGAGCCGACCCTTGTCCAGCTACGGACTGTCACGGGGGAGCTAGCCCCCATGTTAGGGAAGTGTCAGCTATCTGTGACTGTGGGGGGGAGAACTGTGGGGTGTCCGGCATGGGTAGCAGCGGTGCAGGACCCCTGTATACTGGGAATGGACTTTTTGAAAAACTGTGGGGCTCAGTTGGACTTAGCGTCGGGCACTTTGAGGCTGTCGGGGGGGCCCACAGTGGGAATGTCGACTTCGGGAGGGCCAGCAGGGGGCAGGGCTGTCCCTCCGTCTTCCTCCAAGCTTGCAGAAACTCCACCGGTCATCCCGGCTGCTCCCTTGGTCGTTGTGCCATTTCAGCAGCTGTCTCCAGCGGCGACGGCCTTCACTCCCCATCATGGTGCAAGCACAGGCAGCTCAGTAGCCCAAAACACACTGGCTCCTTCACCCCATCAGCCCGACGGGGGGAAGGAGGAAGCTATCGACGCCGTCGAGGCTGTGTGGCTGAAGAACTGTCAGGGTCTGGATGAGAGACAACAGAGACAGTTAAAGCAGCTGCTGTTGGACTTTAAAGATAGCTTCGCTTGGGGGGAAGATGAGGTAGGACAAACGCACCTAGTTCAGCACGAAATAGACACTGGGGACGCCCGACCCATTAAAATTCGGCCCCGTCGTATTCCCCTTGCCAGAAGGGAAGCAGCAGACACAGCTATTGTTGACATGTTGCGGGCTGATTTCATTGAGCCATCAGATAGCCCATGGTCCGCGCCGGTTGTCATGGTGCCTAAGAAAGGGGGTAAACTTAGGTTTTGTGTTGACTACAGGGGCCTAAATTCTGTCACCACTAAAGACTCTTATCCCCTACCGAGGATTGATGAGTCGCTAGACCACGTGAGAGGGTCCTCGTGGTTCTCCTCCCTTGATCTGCGCAGTGGCTACTGGCAGGTGCCCCTCTCGCCAGGGGCACGTGAAAAAACGGCCTTCTCCACAGATAGGGGCCATTGGCAGTTCAAGGTGCTGTGCTTCGGGCTCTGTAATGCTCCTGCCACCTTTGAGAGGCTCATGGACAGAGTGCTGGCGGGGGTTCCGAGAGACGAGTGTGTTGTGTACCTAGACGACATATTGGTGCACGGCACATCGTTTGAGGGGGCACTGGGGGCAATTAGGCGAGTGTTGGAGAGGATCTCGGGGGCGGGGCTAAAATTACATCCGGGAAAGTGCCATTTCATGCAAAGGGAGGTGGCGTTCCTGGGGCATCAGCTGGGTGGTGAGGGCATCAGCACGATGCCAGACAAAGTAGAGGCTGTGAGGGGGTGGCCAGTTCCAGGGGGGAAAAAAGAGGTTAAGAGCTTCCTGGGGCTGGCATCCTACTATCGTAGGTTTGTGAAGGGGTTTGCGGGGGTAGCGGCTCCTTTGAACCACCTTCTCAAGGAGGACACTGTTTTTCAGTGGACCGAAGAGCACCAGCGGGCATTTGAGGCCCTCAAACGTGCCCTGATGGAGGCCCCTGTCCTGGCCTCACCAGACCCGAACCGTCCGTTCATCCTGGACACCGACGCAAGCAATGAGGGTTTGGGGGCTGTGCTGGCTCAGCGTGGTCCTGATGGGGAACACGTAGTAGCTTATTACAGCAGAACTTTTGATAAGGCTGAGAAACGCTACTGCGTGACAAGAAGAGAGCTTTTGGCTGTCGTGGCAGCAGTACGCCATTTCAAGTACTACCTGGGGGGCCTGCCGTTTGTGGTCCGGACGGATCACTCCGCCCTGCAGTGGCTTCTCTCCTTCAAGGAGCCAGAGGGTCAGATTGCCCGCTGGCTGGAGGAGCTGCAACCCTACGACTTCCAGGTGGAGCACAGAGCCGGCCTTCGCCACAGCAATGCAGACGCCTTGTCCCGCCGCCCGTGTGCTGAGGATGGCTGTGGGTACTGCGCCAAACGGGTGGAGCGAGAGAGAGAACTGTGCAGGGAGGAGGGAGTCACCGCCACGGTGAGTCAGCTGAGGGTGACAGAGTGCCGGGAGCTTGAGGCTGTGGACGTTGGGGAGTGGAGGCGTCGCCAGGAGGAGGACGCAGAGCTGCGTTCTGTGCTGCGGTGGGTGGAAGAGAGAAGACGACCGCCGTGGGGGGAAGTAGCCCCTCTATCACCAGTCACCAAGGGACTGTGGGCTAAATTCACAGTCCTTAGAGTGGCTGAGGGAGTGCTCCAGAGGGGGTGGAAAAAGCCAGCGACTGGAGAAATTACGTGGCAGGTAGTGGTGCCCAAAAGGCTGCAGGGGAGCGTGTTACAGCAGCTTCATGGGGGAGTTGGCGCAGGGCATTTTGGGGTCTCCAAAACGTTAAAGCGCGTGCGTAAAGGCTTCTATTGGGCCAGGCACAGGAGGGATGTTGAGGACTTTTGTAGGCAGTGTGACGAGTGTGCTGCTAAAAAAGGACCTCCAGGTCAGTCACACGCCCTCCTACAACAATTCCCAGTAGGGGAGCCCATGGAGAGACTGGGGGTAGACATAGTGGGGCCGTTTCCAACCACAGACAGCGGTAACAGGTGGATTCTAACCGCTATGGACTACTTCACCAAGTGGCCGGAGGCTTACGCTCTCCCAGACCAGGAGGCAGCGACAGTAGCTGATGCGTTGGTGGGGGGAATAATCAGTCGGTTTGGGGTGCCACAGTCTATTCACAGCGACCAGGGGAGAAACTTCGAGTCACGGGTGTTCTCAGAGTTGTGTAGACGGTTAGGCGCGGAGAAGACGCGCACTACTCCACTTCACCCCCAGAGTGATGGGCTGGTGGAAAGATTTAACAGAACGTTAGCACAGCAGCTGGCCATCGTTACCTCAAAACACCAGAGAGATTGGGACACCCACTTACCGTTTATTCTTATGGCATGTAGGTCGGCTGTTCAAGAATCGACTGCGTGCTCCCCAGCGCTACTAATGTTAGGTCGTGAGTTGCGCACCCCAGCCGAACTGACGTTTGGTCACCCTCCTGATAATGACGACGGGGTTTTGCCTGGCCCGAACTATGTGTGTGTCGTCTGCAGAACCGGTTAGAAGCGGCTCACACCTTCGCAAGAGAGCAACTCGAGAACGCAGGGGTCCGCCAAAAGCGCCACTACGACTCGCGCGCTAGGGGGAGGCACTTTGGAGCGGGAGAATGTGTGTGGCTTCACAACCCCAAGCGCAAGAAGGGCCGGTGCCTAAAGCTGGACAGTGCATGGGTGGGGCCGTGTCTGGTGATAGAGAGAGTGGGGGAGGTGACGTACCGGGTGGAGGTCCCCCCACGGAGCAGGAAGGTGGTGGTCCACCGGGACCGATTGGCACCCTACAGAGGGAGGAAAACGGTAGGAAATGGGAGTGAGGTCTCTGATGTGAGCCCACGGGAACAGTCTAACGAGGAGACTCTAGCGCAACCTGAGCCTGGGATGGGGGCTGCTTCTTCAGAGGGCGCTGGAAATGACATTGGTGCAGATGAGTGTTCTGGGGGTTCACCGGTGAGAGCCACGGGGAGGCCCAAGAGACTGATGCGACCTCCGGGTCGTTTTAAGGATTTTGTTGTGTAACCCTAGGGGCTAGGATTTAGAAAGGGGGGGATATGTAACGACCCGGTATTGTGTTCTGTGTTTGTGGGTGTGTTATGGTTCTCATGGCTACTAGCAGGGGTTAAATGTGTCAGGACAGAGGGAAAGGGTGGGGGGGTATGATGGGTAATCCCGCGGATTTGGAAATGCATAAATAGGGATTACTGTCTCATCTCTCTCTCTCTTTCTGTTCGGGGCCTTGATCTGTTCCTATGGGGGTGACCCTTAACTCGACATGGTGTAATTGTGTACGTTCGGTATTTAGCGGCGTGGGCTGTGGCCAGAACAATAGCCCAGTTTAGGAATAAACCTGTGTTCTGACCTGCACACCTGGAGTCCGTCTCTTTTCCTTTTATGACCCAGCCGGGTCATTACAATACATACACAATTTCATATATGATTTCACCAGATTTTTGGGGGTGAAATTAACAAATTATTTTATTTTGTTGAATTTATATAACATTCCAACCTTGTTTAGCATTATCCAGTCTAGTTGTGGCATGATTCCAACGTTTTCATCCGTTTGCATCAGTTTAATTTTGGGGACTTTTATTTAGAAAGCGAACAGCCGATTGTACTCTTCTTGTTCGCGCTAATGTTGTTCAAGACACACACACACACACGGTCCGCCTCCCGCTGCTGCTGTGTCACGATCCAATGAGCAACGGCTGAAGGCATGCTGCTTGTAATACTGTCATATGCCCCTTCAGATACACATCAAGGTAGGTAGATACATGAAACAACCAAGACGTAGGTTAATTAACACTTTGTTCGTGTGTGGGTTTGTCTTTCATCAGTACCATGATGGTTGTCAACGTGTTTTACAGTATCGCAACCCCAAAGAACAAAACAGAAGCACAGTTTCCAGGAAAAAAAAGCTCCCTAGAAAGAAGAAACGAATTTTGGTTGAACCCGAGTTATGTAAAGTGTATGACCATAATCTAGTTTTGTGTGTGATTGATTGCTTGAAAACGTTATATACTGTTTGTCTTCCTGTCTCTTCCATGCTGACTGTTACTTGTTTAGCCTACATCATCTCTGTGTCTTGCTGCGTGTGTCATGTACCAATTCCACATTAGAAGTGCCCTCACAGGAACATAAATCTTTAATTGATAAACCTCTGAAGTGAAGTGAAGTTTGTAACTAACTCCATTCCAAAAACAAACAAAAAAAGATTAGAAGAATGGTGTAGTTTCTTTGTTGGCCACTTGAGTGCGATAGAGTTTAACTGATTAAATGGCTATTCCTTTTTAAGCGCAGGTACCGTAAGTAACCACATAGCAGAATAACAACTCTGTTTTAATAGTCTGCCAGAAGAAACTACACAGACAGCTAAACATGTCAAATTAAAATACCACCCTGAAATCTTCTTCTCATGGAAACTCCTTGAAACCTGTTCTTCCTGCAAACGTTCGCAACTTGATTATTATACCTTCCACTGATATTTATTCATGGTTGAAGATGTCTTCCCTTAAGAAAAAAAGATTGCAGTATAACTGCAGTACACTGTAGTATAACTGTAGTTAGAATGTAGTATAGCTGTAGCCAGAGTGCAGTATAACTAGTATAACTGTAGTTAGAGTGCAGTATAACTGTAGTCAGAGTGCAGTATAACTGTAGCCAGAGTGCAGTATAACTGTAGCCAGAGTTCAGTATAACTGTAGCCAGAGTGCAGTATAACTGTAGCCAGAGTTCAGTATAACTGTAGCCAGAATGTAGTATAACTGCAGTACACTGTAGTATAACTAGTTAGAATGTAGTATAACTGTAGTTAGAGTGCAGTATAACTGTAGCCAGAGTTCAGTATAACTGTAGCCAGAATGTAGCATAACTGCAGTACGCTGTAGTATAACTAATTAGAATGCAGTATAACTGTAGTTAGAATGTAGTATAATTGCAGTAGGGTGCAAATACTGCGTCCAAAATAACTCAGTTAAAAAAGAAAAAAAAGAAAAGTAATCTATCATCAGGTTGAAGAACACAGGACTAACCACACTTCCCTGAGGAGTACCATTGATCAAATCACATCGACAATTCTGACCCCAACCTCGTCTGTATGACTCGATCAAACAGGAAGTCCATGATCCAGTTATATAGTCGTCCGACCAATACCCGACGCACTCAACTTGATCAACAACCCTTCCCTCCACATGGTATCGTAAAACTTTCTCAATGTCAAAAATGACGCAACACTCATCACCTCTTAACGGTCACCGTGGCAGACCTCCCTCTCCTGAACCCGCTCTGTGCTACACTCATCAAACCCCTAACTTCCAAGAAAATACCTCATCCTCCATCAACTTACATGTGTTGAATGTCAGCTCGATAGGCCTATAACTGTCCGACCAGGTGGGATCTAATCAGAGTATATCAAAGCCGATGCCACATTTTTTTAACTGACGGCTTTACCCAAATGTATTCTGGCTCTGGTTCTACCCATTGGTTTCTGGACCAATCAGACGGCTCCCCGAAATGTGTTGGCATTCAGTGAAGTGTCGGGGATGTACTCAGATCCAGGCTCATTGTGTCTGTGTTTGGCCAGAGCAAGGAGTCTGGGTTGCCAAGCAACAATAGAGTAGCCTAGGTAGCTGAATGACACATTGTTGCCTTGCCAAACAACAACAACAACCTGAAAAACAGACTGGCGTCCAGACCTGGAGAACAGACTGGCGTCCAGACCTGGAAAACAGACTGGCGTCCAGACCTGGAGAACAGACTGGCGTCCAGACCTGGAGAACAGACTGGCGTCCAGACCTGGAGAACAGACTGGCGTCCAGACCTGGAGAACAGACTGGCGTCCAGACCTGGAGAACAGACTGGCGTCCAGACCTGGAGAACAGACTGGCGTCCAGACCTGGAAAACAGACTGGCGTCCAGACCTGGAGAACAGACTGGCGTCCAGACCTGGAGAACAGACTGGCGTCCAGACCTGGAGAACAGACTGGCGTCCAGACCTGGAGAACAGACTGGCGTCCAGACCTGGAGAACAGACTGGCGTCCAGACCTGGAGAACAGACCTACTGACATATTTAATGACTACGACTGTCCAATAAACCAACCCTGAACTCCTTCAGCCTAGCAGACATGTGTGTGTGTGTGTGTGTGTGTGTGTGTGCGCGTGTGTGAGTGAGTTTGTGTTAAACATACATTCCATATGTTCACAAGGACATAAAGCCCGACCGACCATATTAATGCATGGTTGGATGCGGATGCCTTTGTGCCACAAATAGACCATGGGGGGGGGGGGGGGGGGGGGGGGGGGGGTCAGGTTGATGTTAGACAGTGATCACTTACACATTACTACATGTATGTTGTCATTTACAAGGGATGATTTCCGGGTTGGAAAAGCCATGACGCTAACCACTTGAACAGAGAGCTAACCTATTAGACATCTCTTAGCTGCCACAGGGTGTTACAGAAGGATCATAATCTATCCATCCATATAGAGTGGATGTGTATGATTAGGGCCCCGTTTATATCTATAGTCACTAGATCAACACTCAGACTCTAACCTAGTGTAGCAGGTGTAAATTAGAGAGAGAGAGAGAGAGAGAGAAAAAAAACTGTTTGGGGAGGTTCTCTTCTGCACTGTTCAACCAATCCAGTAAATGTGGAGGAGGAGTTCAGATGTGTCGCCATATTGAAGGGCGACTGCACTTCCTGATTTGGCCTCGTTTTTGAAGACTGCTCTTTAAGAAACGTTAGCGGCCGTGACGGAAAGCCAAACGTAAGTTGTCTTGGGGTGTTGTTTTATGTGGGTGTGGCGGATGTTCGCATATCATACCTTTGCAGGTACTGTTGTTTGTCCCTCCCGAGTCACCGTAGCAACAACATAACCACTTCCTTAAAAATAGTCAAAATTAATCAAAGAGAAATAAGACCTTGGTGAGGTGGTCTTGGTACCGCAATTTTACATCTAGCTAAGGTGTTTGGTGCAGTATTTCTCAAGTTAAAAACATTTGCATGAAAAAGTAGTCAGTGCACTGCTCTACAATCTATGGAGACAGGAAAGTCTGGGTGCGAGCTCAGGGCTGATTTCTGAGAAAAATAACACGGCTACAACTTCCTCATTAGCTGTCAAACTATCTTAAATAAAGAACAAGCTACAAGCTGTTTATCAGTGCAACAACAACAACAAAATCACTTGCTAACTAAGTTCCCACTCTTGTGTGTGTTTTTTTGTTTGTTTTAATGACGCTAGGAAGTCAGGCACATTGAGCAGCCAGGCTGAAACCAGCTGATAGACTGAAACCAGCTGATAGACTGAAACCAGCTGATAGACTGAAACCAGCTGATAGAGAGCAACCAGCTGATAGACTGAAACCAGCTGATAGACTGAAACCAGCTGATAGACTGAAAACAGCTGATAGACTGAAACCAGCTGATAGAGCACAACCAGCTGATAGAGAGCAACCAGCTGATAGAGAGCAACCAGCTGATAGACTGAAACCAGCTGATAGAGAGCAACCAGCTGATAGACTGAAACCAGCTGATAGACTGAAACCAGCTGATAGAGCAACCAGCTGATAGACTGAAACCAGCTGATAGACTGAAACCAGCTGATAGACTGAAACCAGCTGATAGACTGAAACCAGCTGATAGAGAGCAACCAGCTGATAGAGAGCAACCAGCTGATAGACTGAAACCAGCTGATAGAGCACAACCAGCTGATAGACTGAAACCAGCTGATAGACTGAAACCAGCTGATAGACTGAAACCAGCTGATAGACTGAAACCAGCTGATAGAGAGCAACCAGCTGATAGAGAGCAACCAGCTGATAGACTGAAACCAGCTGATAGAGAGCAACCAGCTGATAGACTGAAACCAGCTGATAGACTGAAACCAGCTGATAGACTGAAACCAGCTGATAGAGAGCAACCAGCTGATAGACTGAAACCAGCTGATAGACTGAAACCAGCTGATAGAGCAACCAGCTGATAGACTGAAACCAGCTGATAGACTGAAACCAGCTGATAGACTGAAACCAGCTGATAGAGCACAACCAGCTGATAGACTGAAACCAGCTGATAGACTGAAACCAGCTGATAGACTGAAACCAGCTGATAGAGCACAACCTTGCTAACTAAGTTCCAACTCTTGTGCGTGTGTTTTTGTTTGTTTTAATGACACTAGGAAGTCAGGCATATTAAGCAGCCAGGCTGAAACCAGCTGATAGACTGAAACCAGCTGATAGACTGAAACCAGCTGATAGAGCAACCAGCTGATAGACTGAAACCAGCTGATAGAGCACAACCAGCTGATAGACTGAAACCAGCTGATAGACTGAAACCAGCTGATAGACTGAAACCAGCTGATAGAGCACAACCTTGCTAACTAAGTTCCAACTCTTGTGCGTGTGTTTTTGTTTGTTTTAATGACACTAGGAAGTCAGGCACATTGAGCAGCCAGGCTGAAACCAGCTGATAGACTGAAACCAGCTGATAGACTGAAACCAGCTGATAGACTGAAACCAGCTGATAGACTGAAACCAGCTGATAGAGCACAACCTTGCTAACTAAGTTCCAACTCTTGTGTGTGTGTTTTTGTTTGGTTTAATGACACTAGGAAGTCAGGCACATTGAGCAGCCAGGCTGAAACCAGCTGATAGACTGAAACCAGCTGATAGACTGAAACCAGCTGATAGAGCACAACCTTGCTAACTAAGTTCCAACTCTTGTGCGTGTGTTTTTGTTTGTTTTAATGACACTAGGAAGTCAGGCACATTGAGCAGCCAGGCTGAAACCAGCTGATAGACTGAAACCAGCTGATAGACTGAAACCAGCTGATAGACTGAAACCAGCTGATAGACTAAAACCAGCTGATAGACTGAAACCAGCTGATAGACTGAAACCAGCTGATAGAGCACAACCTTGCTAACTAAGTTCCAACTCTTGTGCGTGTGTTTTTGTTTGTTTTAATGACACTAGGAAGTCAGGCACATTGAGCAGCCAGGCTGAAACCAGCTGATAGACTGAAACCAGCTGATAGACTGAAACCAGCTGATAGACTGAAACCAGCTGATAGAGCACAACCTTGCTAACTAAGTTCCAACTCTTGTGCGTGTGTTTTTGTTTGTTTTAATGACACTAGGAAGTCAGGCACATTGAGCC
Organism: Salmo trutta; assembly: GCF_901001165.1. Classification (NCBI taxonomy): domain Eukaryota; kingdom Metazoa; phylum Chordata; class Actinopteri; order Salmoniformes; family Salmonidae; genus Salmo; species Salmo trutta. The sequence continues at coordinate 42,220,294 of NC_042983.1, read as the reverse complement.
TGCCAGGCTGAAACCAGCTGATAGACTGAAACCAGCTGATAGAGCACAACCTTGCTAACTAAGTTCCAACTCTTGTGTGTGTGTTTTTGTTTGTTTTAATGACACTAGGAAGTCAGGCACATTGAGCAGCCAGGCTGAAACCAGCTGATAGACTGAAACCAGCTGATAGACTGAAACCAGCTGATAGACTGAAACCAGCTGATAGACTGAAACCAGCTGATAGAGAGCAACCAGCTGATAGACTGAAACCAGCTGATAGACTGAAACCAGCTGATAGACTGAAACCAGCTGATAGAGAGCAACCAGCTGATAGACTGAAACCAGCTGATAGACTGAAACCAGCTGATAGAGAGCAACCAGCTGATAGACTGAAACCAGCTGATAGACTGAAACCAGCTGATAGAGAGCAACCAGCTGATAGACTGAAACCAGCTGATAGACTGAAACCAGCTGATAGAGAGCAACCAGCTGATAGACTGAAAACCAGCTGATAGACTGAAACCAGCTGATTGACTGAAACCAGCTGATAGACTGAAACCAGCTGATAGAGCACAACCAGCTGATAGACTGAAACCAGCTGATAGAGAGCAACCATATCCATCCCACTGAGAGGTAGCAGCACTTAAGGAGGCAGCATGCTGCAATGACATGAAAGGGCTTTGGTTATTTGTAACAGCAGGTGTAATATGTCCACTAATGGTGTCCAACGTTTTGATGAAGCAGAGATTAAAAATATCCATCTATCTTTATCAGCACGGAGACTCAGATGAGCTTTCAATAGAATCATTTAGTCATTCCTTCTCGAGCATTAAGTCACAACGAGGGTTGTTAACAGTGCTGACAACGCTATTTAACACAAGCCTAATAAAACACATTAGAAAGCACATCGGCAACATCTGATAGGCCTAACTGCTTGTTTATCTAAGAGTATAGAGACGTCAGAGAGAGAGAGAGAGAGAGAGAGACGCTGTGTGTTTCATAAATTCAAGGGAATCTCCTCAGCTCCTGCCGAGGCGCCAGCGGGTAGCAGGTGTACATATCTCCAGCTAAACGTCCTACTGCGCGCTCATGTATGTGTGTAAACACTGGTATTATTGTAGCCAGGGCCTTGCGTGAGTGAGCCTATTCTTCCCATCATCAATTGAAACTCCGTCAGTGAGCAGCCTTGGCACCTCGCCAGAGAGAGAGAGAGAGAGAGAGAGAGAGAGAGGTAAACAATCCCCTCCCCCATCGCTCGCGGGGCCTTTAAACGTTCCCATGGGCTTGCAGAGGGTGATACTTTTCTCCAGCCAAATGCCTGTTTTAATTGTCTCTTCTTCTCAGAATATAAGCCTATAGAATATAATATAACTTTTTTTGTCCATGCGAGGGTGGACATTTTCTTGTTATCGTGCTCTATTGAATGCAACCTGAAGCTACACAAATTATACTGAACAAAAATGTAAACATAACATGCAACAATCTCAAATATGTTTTATGATTTACAGTTCATATACAATAAATCAGTCAGTAGAAATATATTCATTAGGCCCTAATCTATGGATTTCACATGGCTGGGCAGGGGTGCAGCCATGGGTGGGCCTGGGAGGTCATTGGCCCACCCACTTGGCAGCCAGGCCCACCCACTGGCGAGCCAGGCCCAGCCAATTAGAATGAGTTTATCCCCACAAAAGGCTTTATTACAGACAGAAATACTCCTCGGCACCCCCTCTTCCCCCTACTCAGATGCTCCCGCAGGTGAAGAAGCTGGATGTGGAGGTCCTGGGCTGCCATGGTTACACGTGGTCTGCGGTTGTAAGGCAGGTTGGATGTACTGCCAAATTCTCTAAAACGATGTTGGAGATGACTTATGGTAGAGAAATAAACATTAAATTATCTGGCAACAGTTCTGGTTGACATTCCTGCAGTCAGCATGCCAATTGCACACTCCCTAAAAAGTTGAGACATCTGTGGCATTGTACTGTGTTACAAAACTGCACATTTTAAAGTGGCCTTTTATTGTCCCCAACACAAGGTGCACCTGTGTAATGATCATGCTGTTTAATCAGCTTCTTGATATGCCAAACCTGTCAGGTGGATGGATTATCTTGGCATAGTAGAAATGCCCACTAACATGGATGTAAACAAATTTGTGCACAAAATTTGAGAACATTTCTGGGATCTTTTTATTTCAGCTCATGAAACATGGGACCATCACTTTACATGTTGCGTTTTATATTTCTGTTCAGTAAACATGCATACAGTTGAATACACTTAAAGGCTCACAGCTTTACACTTTACTGCTGCTTGTTGCCTGCCTACCTGTCCTGTATGTCTAGATTTTGGAGCCGGCTTATGTTAGAGAAATGAACATTACATTTTCTGGCAACAGCTCTGGTTGACATTCCTGCAGTCAGCATGCCAGTTGCACACTCCCTAAAAAGTTGAGACATCTGTGGCATTGTATTGTGTGACAAAACTGCACATTTTAAAGTGGCCTTTTATTGTCCCCAACACAAGGTGCACCTGAGTAATGATCATGCTGTTTAATCAGCTTCTTGATATGCCCCACCTGTCAGGTGGATGGATTATCTTGGTAAAGGAGACATGCTCACTAATAGGGATGTTAACACATTTGTGGCATAAACAGAAACATTTTAGAGAAATATATTTATTTCGCTTATGGAACATTTGTGTGTTTAAAAAAAAAAATAATTCAGCTCATGAAACATAGGACCAACAGTTTACATGTTGCACTTCTATTTTTCTAAAGTTGAATAATTGCTAATCACAATTAGACAATAACATTTCCTCTCTGAAACACACACACACAAAAAAATCGATCTCTCTGTGTTTTGACTGTCAAACCATAGCCTCTATAAATGTGAGTGGTTACTATGGGGTACATGGCAAAGGGAGGTCCAGTTTGACTTGAAGATTTAGAGACAAAAGCATGCTGCCTACAGGTTATGACATGTTGTAACTGAGATATTAGCATTTCTCTTCCATACCTCACTGTAGCCTAGCTGTGTACTCAGTGTAGTCTGCTCCACATATTCAGAGCCATAAGGGTGCAAATCACATAGTTTTGTTTTCAGACATGGCCCATGAAAGGGTTAAAAAGAATTAACGTGAGAAGCTACTACAAACTCATTCATCCTTTTCTTCACCACGCCTTTAAAACGTAAACAAATGGGGGCTTGACCAATTACAGGCCTAGAATTCCCACGTAGCGATCTGCCGATGATCAGATGACTAAAGGAGAAACTATTTAAATCTGTAATGAGAAACTTGATGCAAGTTCATACATTCACGCTGCTGCTACCGGTTTTTTAGGCACATACGAACCACTGCCGCCGGCTTTCATTGACACTAGGTTCATTGGACAGGCTCAGTGAAAACACCAACTGTGAACCTTCCAGTTATTATCTAAACAACTAACGCGCTTTACATTTTTTATTTTTTTAGAAGAAATGAAAAATAACACCCTTTTGTTGTGGAGTTTCTCACTTTGTGCAGTTGCATTCTTTGTGTCGGGAGCGGAAGAGAACACCGTTTTCAAAGGTAAAATGACATTAAATCCAATCTCAAACTGTTTCATTGACTTTAAAACCATATTCGGATAGCCTGCCCTAAATATAAATATTAGGTTAGATTACCCACTGGAGGTTTGAGTCGTGAGGGAGAGACACCATGAAGAAAGGGTCAATGACTCCTAAGGCAGTTTTCGTGTGAGTTGGAAAAGTGACTTAGGAAGGGAGTTACTTTTCTCCAGCCACATCCCTGTTTTAATTGTCTCTTCTAGTTCTCAGAATATAAGCCTATATAATCTAACTTTTTTTGTCCATGCCAGGGTGGACATTTTCTTGTTATCGCGCTCTATTGAATGCAACCCGAAGCCACACACATTATACTGAACAAAAATGTAACATAACTTGTTCAATGTGGCGCAAAACCCGGACAAGACGCCACGTCTCCTGTTCCATATTGAATTGAGATTTTAAACTAAATCGGTCTAAATTCCAATGTTACATTCCGATTATCTTAAAATGTTTACATGGAAGCAATTTTATGTAAAGTCCACAGAATTCCACTATCCTGTTCTGTTCCTGAGAGGAATTTATGCTCATGTGCCAGTCGTAACAAAGTTATCTAAATATTTTCCATGCGATTTTTCTAAATTTCTATCCTGACTACAGTAGGACCAACTTGCCTCGTTTTTTTTTTTTTAAACTCTGCCGATATCTTGAGTGTTCGTGTGAACGCGTGTCAGTACGAGCACGACCAGTGTAAAACAGTTTGGGCAGCTCTGGAGTGCGGAGATGTGGCCGTGCGCCAGTAGCAGAAAGGCCACTGTAGTAATTAATGTGCGCCGAGTTTAACACGTGTAGACTACAGTAAAATGCTTACAACAATGCACAGTAAAAGGGCATTTTTTGTAATAAAATAACAAGGGCACTATATACAAGGAGCAGGCCTACTCGTATCTAGTTAATGTGCAGCGGTATGAGGTAGCTCTATGTACATGTAGTTAAAGTGACTAGGCAATCAGGAAGGATAAATCGGTGGTGGTGGGGGGGGGGTAAGCCATTTGATATCGGCATAGCTGCTGTATGACCTACATGGCTTAACTGTATAGGTTACACTGTCTGTACTACACTGAACAGGTGACTTCAGGGCGTTGTCATAGAAATAATTGCTAAAGATTAAAGATTGCTTTTCAGCAACAGCTTCCTCTCCCCTCTGTACTACACTGAGTTGATCTGTGGAAGGGGTGATTAAAAAAGATGATTTAAAAACCGTGGAATGGAAAAGCAAAGCTCCTGATAGATATTCACACTATTTATTTCACCAGTCTGGTGCACTGAATGGAAGATGAAGAATCCAGGACAACACTGAGGTGCATCTAGAGAGAACGCTAATACTGATGTTCCTCTCCCTCGGTTTCCTCTCCCTCTGTTTCCTCTCTCCCTGTTTCCTCTCCCCCCTCTGTCTTCCTCTTCCTTCACTCCTCTCTCTCTTTCTCAGATGAGGAGTTTAAAGTGCCACATGGTGAGAATGAGACGGTCCATGACCGGATCACATACAACATGAGGAAGAGTCTGGATCTAGATGTGGACGGCTGCATCCTGGTGCCTGGTGAGAAGAGGAGTCTGCTGGACTGTGGATTCAACGTCACTGCCAAGACTATCTTTATTATCCACGGCTGGACGGTAAAACACAGACTCCCTTATAGACTACCCTCCCACAGTTTGCTTCAATGACTCTTTGTGTTTTTTAGAAGAGAGTGTGAGTGTGTGACAGTTTGAGGATCGCTGACTCTTTGAGAACCTCCCTCTCCAGATGAGCGGGATGTTTGAGAGTTGGATGCGAAAGCTGGTGGCGGCCATGATGCAGCGAGAACCAGAGGCCAACGTGGTCATCGTTGAATGGTTGCCCATGGCCCACCAGCTCTACCCTGACGCTGTCAACCACACCCACCAAGTCGGCCTCAGCGTCGCCACCACCATCAACTGGCTCCAGGTGTGTAATTGATTTGAATTTATTTGATAGTTCTGTGGCGTCTTCTATTGGTGAAAAGGGCTGGTTTGTATACATTGATCTCTAGGCTTACTAATACTGACAGAGGACAGGACTGTCTCCAGTAGCTTAGCGAGTGGAGATGGCTCCAGGACACATGGAGTCCAGTGTGTTAGAGCACAGCTGAGTAGCCTAACACCCTTCCAAGCCCACCAACTGGCTACTGTAGTAGTAATAATGTGTTGCGCAGGATTGGCTGGCAGGGAAGTTTCCCTTAGCAACAGAACACCTGGGAAGCTGCTGGAAACCTTTGCAGGTGTTGGTGGGAACTCTGGGATTCTAGAATCCCCAACGGGAGTTCTGGGTATACTGTCATTTCCATTTGGTTGGTCGGGACTCGGCAGATACTCTTGAGGAAGAGTTGTCCTGTATCTAGTTTGCGATGGGGAATCGCTCTCATCACGAGCCAATGGCTGCATTCGCAGTCCTCTCCCCCCTCATTCGTGACTTGACTTCCACTAAAAGCAGAGGACTGGGTTTAGTTAAAATCCACCTTACTGCTTTCCTTTTTACCCATCTAGTCTGTTCAGATGGATGATTGAGGGAAAGGAGGCTATTTAACAGTAATGGGACGTATCCAACGTCCCATTATGGCCCTGTCCCCTGAACCAGACCAGGACATGGTTGACACGCAAGCCCAGGGTTCAGGCTGTGGATAGGGGAGTAGATTGAGGCAGAAGGTAGAGGTGCTGTTGCATGGAAGGAAGAGCGGGAACGTATTCTGCCCTCATTATCTCCACTGGGATTGGCTGGTGCCCAGGGAATGACTGACTGCTATTGGCCGAGGGCCAGGTCTTGTTCAGTGTGTGTGTGTGGGGGGGTGTAGCAGCAGCTGATGTGTGTGTGTGTGTGTGTGTGTGTGTGTGGGTTGTCTTGTATCCGATAGGAGGAACAGCAGATGCCCTTGCAGAATGTGCACCTGATTGGCTACAGCTTGGGGGCCCATGTGGCGGGTTACGCTGGCACGTTTGTGCGAGGGAGCGTCGGCCGAATCACAGGTAAGTGGCTCGAAGATGGTATGACATCACTCAATGTTGCTCCATACAATGTTGGAACGGTGCCAAGCTCCCGTAAATGTAACTCCATACTAGTCCAATAGGAAACAAGTACCCATTAGGGTAAATCTCCATATAGTCAAATATCTATCTAGCGTCAACATGTCTTTATGGAGCGACGGATGTGTTAAGATGTCTATAGTTTCGGTGTATTGACTGCAGAAGCTGTATGCCTACAGATCTTAGACACAACCCCTCTCTTGTCCACCAAATGAGACATTCCTGTTTCTCCCATCTCTCCTATAGGTCTAGATCCGGCAGGGCCCATGTTTGAGGGGGTGGGGGATGAGAAGCGCCTGTCTTCGGACGACGCTGACTTCGTGGACGTCCTGCATACGTACACGCGCGAGGCGCTGGGCGTGAGCATTGGCATCCAGCAGCCAATCGGAGACATCGACATCTACCCCAATGGAGGAGATGTGCAGCCGGGCTGTGACCTGACCAGCGTCCTGACCAGCGCCGCCGGAGGAAGTGAGTGTCCACACTGAGTAGTCACCGAGACGCAGAAAGAAGTTTCTGAGACCAACATTTCTGAATCTTTCCCAAATTCAGTTAATGTGTGTGTGTGTGTGTCTCTCGCTTGGTGGATTCTCTTGTAATACAGTCGCTCCTGGTTCCAGGAATCCTCCAAACAAGATTTCTGAAACTCAGGGAATTCTGCAAGCTTAACTTAGACACAGTACTGTACTGGTTTTGCTGTTGTGAGTTAATCTAACCCGTTCTTCCCTCTTCAGACTTCATGGATGTGATGAAGTGTGAGCACGAACGAGCCGTACACCTGTTTGTGGACTCTCTGATTAGCAAGGAACACACAAGCTTCGCCTACCAGTGCACAGACTCTGAACGCTTCAAGAAGGGCATCTGCCTGAGCTGTCGTAAGAACCGCTGCAACCAGATGGGTTACAACGCCAAGAAGACGAGGAAGAGGCGCAATAGCAAGATGTACCTGAAGACTCGTGCCGACACACCCTTCGGAGGTGAGCTGTGTTTTTGTAGCCCTATGGTCAACTGTGTATCCAGGTTCTAGTTTTTTCTTTTCTCTAACTTACATGTGGGCTCTGGGTTAATATCCTCCTGCCGTGGGCTCTGGGTTAATATCCTCCTGCCGTGGGCTCTGGGTTAATATCCTCCTGCCGTGGGCTCTGGGTTAATATCCTCCTGCCGTGGGCTCTGGGTTAATATCCTCCTGCCGTGGGCTCTGGGTTAATATCCTCCTGCCGTGGGCTCTGGGTTAATATCCTCCTGCCGTGGGCTCTGGGTTAATATCCTCCTGCCGTGGGCTCTGGGTTAATATCCTCCTGCAGTTATAAATCTACATCTGCTTTAATGCCTTTTTCTTATCCTTTAGCTACTGGTACTGATATCTCAACTTGTTTTTGACACGCCTTGCAGTCATAAAGCTACTGTAATCTCCTGTGTAAGCTTAAAGCCTTGCCCCCTAGTGTTGATAAAAGTGATTTTTAAACCTCTTGTGCTGTGTTTGTCCCTCCTAGGGATCCATTACCAGATGAAGATGCATGTGTTCAACAGAAAGCAGGCTGATAATGCTGACCCGACCTTCTATGTGAAACTGTATGGCGCTCACAACGACAGCCAAGACCTTCACGTAGACATGTGAGTACATGGTATTACTATACTGTATCCTATACTAGACCTAACCCAAGATGATAGAACTTTGAGTTGTACTATTGCACCGACCATTGTTAACTTGTACTAGGTCTCAAAGCTGTGTGTTGGGGGGAAAATCTCTGTACTTGAATGGGTGAAGTTAGGATTGTGGTGCAGCTCATTTGAATGTGTGGGTTTTGATCTAGCCCGTAACTTCTCACTTAATAGCAAATAAGTGAAGACTATTTACTGTATGTAGATGACCTGTGATTGACCCTTTTGTGTGTGTGTGTGTGTCCCCCCCCCCACTTCCAGTCCTAACAAAGTGGGTTTGAACCTGACCAACACCTTCCTGGTCTTCACCGAGGACGACATTGGGGACCTGCTGAAGATCCGTCTGAGCTGGGAGGGGGCGTCTGAGTCCTTCGGGTCCTTCTGGAAAAACATTAAGAAGAACTTCTGGGACTGGAAGAGCAGCAGCAAGCCCACCAACCAGATGTTGGAGGTCCGTAGGATCCGTGTCAAGTGTGGAGAAACTCAGAAGAAGTAAGTTGGGGTGGGAGAACAGCAGCAGCCATTTTGTTTTAGAAATACTAGTTGTATTCCCACTGGGTGGTTCACCATGCGAAGTCGACCATCTGTGATTTTTGATAATACGCTCATAAACTGGGATGTTGTCATTAGTCAATTATACATTTTGTTCTTTTCACTTTATGAACGTATTTAGTGTCTTGCTCTTTGCCTTTTTTGTGTTGTCTTACACTTCTCGTATTGACCAGTTTCCTTGTTTCCTTGTTTCCTTGTTTCCTTGTTTCCTTGTTTCCTTGTTTCCTTGTTTCCTTGTTTCCTTGTTTCCGCTTGTTTCCTTGTTTCCGCTTGTTTCCTTGTTTCCGCTTGTTTCCTTGTTTCCGCTTGTTTCCTTGTTTCCGCTTGTTTCCTTGTTTCCGCTTGTTTCCTTGTTTCCGCTTGTTTCCTTGTTTCCGCTTGTTTGTGCTTGTGTAGGTTCACGTTCTGTGCCCAGGACCCCTCGTTGACCGAGATCACTCCAGGACAGGGGATCACGTACGTCAAGTGTCGCGATGGCTGGGAGGTAAAACCCAGTAAAAAAAGGTACACTGCCCAGTCAAATAGTGTGTATTGTTGAATTCCCTAACGGTGTCTTATTTGACTCTGTATAAAATCTGTATTACTTTAAAACCATTAGACAAAGTCCTGAGATTGTCTTGATGTATTTTTCAATCATGTATATTGACTGTTCCTCTTGTTTTGTTTATTGACAGGTTACACATATAAGGATTCTGGACTTCAACGATCAATACACTGTCGCCATGGGGACCCGAAGGCGGAAGGAAAGAACCGCCGTCGATTCGTGATGAGCACCTGGATGGTTTCCGTTGGTTACTGATGCTCACATGACTCTGGTCGCTGTCAAATGGGACGACGGGAGGCACGATCTGTGGGGAGGGGTGGGCGGTCCTTAGGTGTACTGTCTGTCAGTATTGTCTGACGAGTCTTAGTGTTCCTTTGTTCAGACTGGATTAGGAAAATGGTGTTAAATGTGTTATCGGACATCCCCCCCCCCAACAAACCTAGTCTCTTTACTGTATATTTTTTTATTAATTTATGAAGAATGGAAGCACTGCAAGACCAAGCTTTATTTATCAACCCCCAAGTACACCTTGTACTGATGCACATTACATTTGAATCGTTTAATATTTGTGAGCTGCAGTATTTTGTCTGCTTGCGTTTTGCGTGTGTGCACGTCATTTGTATAGTATGACCGTGTGTGTGCGAGCGTGTCTTTTTGGGTAGAGCGAGCCGAGTGAGATTAACGTGAATACACTGTATAACTGAAGGAGGTGACTGGCTACGTGCACATGATCTTTCACTGTATTGTGACTTCTGTGTACCATAGTAGTTTGTGTATATAATGTAACTAACATTATTATTATTATTATTTTTTTTTTCCTAAATAAATTAAATTCACTTATTTTTAATTCTGTTTTGACCTTTTATCTTCGGCTGGATGGCCATACTAAGGTGTGGTCTAAAGTTTTGGCTTTTAAGTATAGAATAGGTGAGTCAAGGTATAGAATACTTGAAAATACAAGGTTTACTAACAGGGTAGTGCACTACTAAAATATAGCACTCATTTGAGTTGCTCTAACTTATTAAGCCCCAAAAATCTGCATTTCTCAGAGTCCATAGTGCAGTGACTATAAGTTTACATAATGAGTTAAGTCTAATTACAGTGCATTCGGAAAGTATTCAGACCCTTTGACTTTCTCCACATGTTCGTTACGTTACAGCCTTATTCTAGAATATGATTTAAAACATAAATCCTTAATCTACACACTGCCCCATAATGACAAAGCTAAAACAGGTTTTTAGACATTTTTGCAGATTTATTAAAGTATTTCTTTACATTCAGTACCAGTCAAATTTGGACACCTACTCATTCAAGGGTTTTTCTTTAACTATAATGTAGATTAATAGTGAAGACAAACTATGAAATAACACACATGGAATCATGTAGTAACCAAAAGTATTAAATCAAAATAAATTTGAGATTTTTCAAAGTAGCCACCCTTTGCCTTTGCCTTTGCCTTGACAGCTTTGTAAATGCTTGGTGTTCTCTCAACCAGATTCATGAGGTATTCACATGGAATGCATTTCAATTAACCGGTGACTTGTTAATTTGAGGAATTTCCTTAATGCATTTGAGCCAATCAGTTGTGTTACAAGGTAGGGGTGGTATACAGAAGACAGCCCTATTTGGTAAAAGACCAAGTCCATATTATGGCAAGAACTGCTCAAACGAGCAAAGAGAAACAGCAGTCCATTAATTTAAAACATGGTCAGCCAATCTGGAACATTTCAAGAACTTTGACAGTTAATTCGAGTGCAGAAAACCCACAGGACAGTAGATCTCCAGGAAGAGGGTTGGACTGAAAACCCACAGGACGGTAGATCTCCAGGAAGAGGGTTGGACTGAAAACCTACAGGACAGTAGATCTCCAGGAAGAAGGTTGGACTGAAAACCCACAGGACAGTAGATCTCCAGGAAGAGGGTTGGACTGAAAACCTACAGGACAGTAGATCTCCGAGAAGAGGGTTGGACTGAAAACCTACAGGACCAGTAGATCTCCAGGAAGAGGGTTGGGCTGCCCTGCCCAGGAAGAGGGTTGGACTGAAAACCTACAGGACAGTAGATCTCCAGGAAGAGGGTTGGACTGAAAACCCACAGGACAGTAGATCTCCAGGAAGAGGGTTGGACTGAAAACCTACAGGACAGTAGATCTCTGAGAAGAGGGTTGGACTGAAAACCTACAGGACCAGTAGATCTCCAGGAAGAGGGTTGGGCTGCCCTGCCCAGGAAGAGGGTTGGACTGAAAACCTACAGGACAGTAGATCTCCAGGAAGAGGGTTGGACTGAAAACCCACAGGACAGTAGATCTCCAGGAAGAGGGTTGGACTGAAAACCTACAGGACAGTAGATCTCCAGGAAGAGGGTTGGACTGAAAACCTACAGGACGGTAGATCTCCAGGAAGAGGGTTGGCTAGCCCTGCCCAGGAAGAGGGTTGGACTGAAAACCTACAGGACGGTAGATCTCCAGGAAGAGGGTTGGCTAGCCCTGCCCAGGAAGAGGGTTGGACTGAAAACCTACAGGACGGTAGATCTCCAGGAAGAGGGTTGGCTAGCCCTGCCCTAGATATACAGTACCAGTCCAAAGTTGGACACACCTACTCATACAAGGGTTTCAAATTTGAGATTCTTCAAAGTAGCCACCCTTTGCCTTGACAGCTTTGCACACTCTTGGCGTTCTCTCAACTAGCTTCATGAGGTATTCACATGGAATGCATTTCAATTAACAGGTGTGCCTTGTTAAAAAGATAATTTGTGGAATTTCTTTCCTTCTTAATGCGTTTGAGCCAATCAGTTGTGTTTTGACAAGGTAGGGGTGGTATACAGAAGACAGACCTATTTGGTAAAAGATCAAGTCCATATTATGGCAAGAACAGGTCAAATAAGCAAAGAGAAATGACAGTCCATCATTACTTTAAGACATGAAGGCCAGTCAATGCGGAACATTTCAAGAACTTTGAAAGTTTCTTCAAGTGCAGTCGCAAAAACCATCAAGCGCTATGATGAAACTGGCTCTCATGAGGTCCACCACAGGAAAGGAAGACCCAGAGTTACCTCTGCTGCAGAGCATACGTCCATTAGAGTTACCTGCCTCAGAAGTTGCATCCCAAATAAATGCTTTACAGAGTAAAAGTAAGACACATCTCAACATCAACTGTTCAGAGGAGACTGCGTGAATCAGGCCTTCATGGTCAAATTTCTGCAATGAAACCACTACTTAAGGACGCCAAAAAGAAGAAGAGACTTGCTTGGGCAAAGAAACACGAGCAATGGACATTAGACTGGTGAAAATCTGTCCAAATTTGAGATTTTTGGTTCCAACCGCCGTGTCTTTGTGAGACGCAGAGTAGGTGAACGGATGATCTCCGTATGTGTGGTTCCCACCGTGAAGCATGGAGGAGGAGGTGTGATGCTGCTTTGCTGGTGACACTGTCTGTGAATTATTTAGAATTCAAGGCACACTTAACCAGCATGGCTACCACAGCATTCTACAGTGATAGGGACTATCATTTTTAAACAGGACAATGACCCAAAACACTTCCAGGCTGTGTAAGGGCTGTTTGACCAAGGAGAGTGATGGAGTGCTGCATTAGATGATCTGGCCTCTACAATCATCCGACCTCAACCCAATTGAGATGGTTTGGGATGAGTTGGACTGCAGAAGTGAAGGAAAAGCAGCCACAACACATTTTTCAGAGTTCCTCTGTGGAGATGGTAGAACCTTCCAGAAGGACAACCATCTCTTCAGCACTTTACCAATCAGGCCTTTATAATAGAGTGGCCAGATGGAAGCCACTCCTCAGTAAAAAGCGCATGAAAGGCAGACGTTTAACTACGAATGCACACTCAATCAAATTCCCCACGTTCAGTGGTGGGACAAGAGGAGATCAGGAAATCACCCCTCTCAATCCTCCCTAAAGCTCGTTGTAGTTTAAAAAAAAACACGTGATTACCCTCAAATACGTCACTGAGGATAACATCTGGAAAATAACCATTTGATCTGCAGCTACATGTTTTTGATGCTAAATTAGTTTAGAAAGTATTCAGACCCCTTGACTTTTTCCCACATTTTGTTTTACGCTACAGCCTTATTCTAAAATGTATTAAATCGTTTTTTCCCCTTCTCATCAATCTACACACAATACCCCATAATGACAAAGCAAAAACAGGTTTTTGGAAATGTTTGCAAAACAAACAGAAATATCACATTTATATACGTTTTCAGACTTGGAGCGAGTACGCATATGAAGCGGCTATGTTGAGCGTAAAAGTGATAGTTTGAAACATGTCTTATACGCTAGATTTAGAGTTATTTTGCAACTTTAGATGTGAATGATACCAACCTTAGAATGTCTTAGAGATCAAAACATATTATTTATATATATATATATATATATATGGGCTGTATGATGCGACTACAGGCTATTGATGATCTGAGAAGTAACAAAAACAATCTTGCATTCTGTTCCTTGCCTCAGGCTCTGTTCTCTCATCAAGTTATCATATTGTCACTATTTCAAATGTAATTTATCTTCAGTAATATGTTAAAATTAGTTCAGATTCAGAATGGCTGATTATCAAATTGGCAGAAACAGGGGGGCAGGGGAATGACACGTAAATCCATATGCATTCCAATAGTGGATGGAGGCCACTTTCCACTGGTTTGTTTTTCAGGCTACTCCGGTTATTTCACTCCAGGCATCAACCACTGTTTGAGAAGTACGTAGCTTCTCACTACGCGACAGGTGATATTCTGCCAAAACTCTGTATGCCATGGGCTCGCTAACCCTTTTCCTGCATTTACCTAGTGCTTAGTTGGTGGGAAACCTAGTGAAATCTGTTCAGGAATATTGATAGTAAAAATGTTTTCACGACAAAGAATATTTCATTGATAAACTGTTGACAGCCCCTCTCTCTCTCTACTCACTGGAGAAAGCAACGAAGCAGAGAGAGGAGATGGAAACGGACAATTATGGTGAGATATTCTGTATAGCTAAAGGTCATGTGTCAGTCTATTAATTATTAAAATATATAAAAATAGCTCTATTACTAGGTCATTCAAACACTAATTCACTATAATTATAGACTAACTCTGTAAGACGCCCCGCACAATCAATGAACCAACAGCATCGCCTAGGCCTATACAGTTGTATCTTTCGATGCATTTGCCTTGAGTGGTTTAGAGGAAGGATAGAGCCCTGATTAGAAGGCTAATTAGCAACATGATGGTCGTTACCGAGTTGGGTACTACCAGCACATGGCACGAGAGGCATAAGAGGAGATTACCGTGACCGAGTCACGTGGAATTTTACTGCGGTCATGACTGTCGGTGTTGCTGTAATACGGTCACAGCAACAGCCCTAGCAACAGCCCTAGCTGTAATACGGTCACAACAACAGCCCTAGCAACAGCCCTAGCTGTAATACGGTCACAACAACAGCCCTAGCAACAGCCCTAGCAACAGCCCTAGCTGTAATACGGTCACAGCAACAGCCCGTATAGTAACTTTTCAACTACTTACAACTTCTTAACTGTTGAAAATCTTACTACTTCTTAACATCAGCAAATCTGTGACCAATAGAGCTAGATTTTATTGAATTATGCATTATGCGTAACGTCTGTAACGTGAGTGCAGTGATTGGTCCACAGAGTAGTTGTGTGAATGCCCTGCTCTCTATCGCCCCCTCTGGGATGTAACAGCAGGCTCTACCGTCTGGCATTGTGACACAGGTTTTTTGTTGTTGTTTTTTTGGGGCTGCGTCTCATTCAACCGCATTCATGTGATGTGGAACGTGATGTGGAATGTGGCAGAGCTACTGTAATGGGTGCCTACTGTATTCACACACACGCACGCACGCACGCACGCACACACGCACACACACACACACACACACACACACATTGCTCTGTTCTCATGCTTTTGTGTGGTTTCAAACATTCCACACGTATACATCACGCAAACACACACAATACTTGTGTGTGTGTGTGACTGGGAGTGGGAAATAGAGTGAGACTAAACAGGATTAAACCAAATATCTGGCAACACATCACGGGCTGTGCAGTGTGTAGGGTCTGGCTGTATACCTGGAATTAGGGATTAACACATTCTGATCAAGCAGCATAATGTACAAGAACACACACACACGCACACATGCACACACACACACACACACACACACACACACACACACACACACGCACACACACGCACACACACACACACACACACACACACACACACACACACACACACACACACACACACACACACACACACACACGCACACACACACACACACACAGTGTGTTCCTGCCAAGGCAGCAGCTACTCTTCCTGGGGTTTATTATGGATCCCCATTAGTTCCTGCCAAGGCAGCAGCTACTCTTCCTGCGGTCCATCAACATTAAGGCAGTTTTAAACAGTTAAAAACGTTACATTACATTTAACTACAGATTTCTCAACACATTAAGTGTGTGCCTTCATGCCCCTACTCTACTGCCACATATCTACAACACAAACTCCATGTACGTTTCTGTATAGTGCGTATGTTATCATGAGTGTGTGTAATCATGCGTCTGCGCCTGTGTGAGTGTGCCTCTTCACCTTCCCGCTGTTCCATGAATCTGATTCTACTGCTGCATCAGTTGGCACCTGGAAATTGAGCGTTACAAGAATCAGATGGGAGCGCAGCGCTTCCTTCAGGTGCCTGAACGCCGCTTCTGTCTCACCCGTTCATGTCACTGTTTTCGGGAGGCAGGCCCCAGTTAGATCGGTGATGGGGGAGGCTATAGCCGCAAAGTTGGGGGTAAACCGGCTATAGTACCCTGCAAGTCCCAGGAAGGACTTGACCTGTATCTTGGTGCGTGGAACGGGCCAGTCACGTACCGTGTGAACCTTCCTCTCCTGGGGCTTGACGTTCCCCCGTCCGATCAAATACCCCAGGTACTCCACCTCCTCGAATGCTAGTTTGCATTTCTTGGGGTTCCCTGTCAACCCGGCTTGCCTGAGCGCGTCCAGCACCGCCTGGAGGCGCGTCAGGTGCTCTTCCCAACCTTGGCTGTGGATGATGATATCATCCAAATAGGCCGCTGTATACTGATGTTGGGATACCCTCGGCATGTGGTAGGCGTCGAACAAGCTGATGTCATTCACACCCCGGAAATCATTACAGAAGCGCAGGCTACCATCCGGTTTGGGCACCAACACAAGGAGGCTGCACCATGCACTGTGGGACTCTTCAACGACCCCCATACTCAGCATAACCTCCACTTCCTGCTTCACGGCCTTCCTTCGGGCCTCAGGAATCCGATATGGCCTCTTTCGTACCATTTCGCCGGGCCGGGTACGGATGTGGTGTTCAATGAGGATCGTGCAGCCCGGCATCTCGGAGAACACCGCCGTGTTCAGAAAAAAAAAAGTATGAAATTGTATGAAATGTATGCATTCACTACTGTAAGTCGCTCTGGATAAGAGCGTCAGCTAACTGACTAAAATGTAATGTAAAATGTGTTCCGATCGACGAGCTCCCTGAGCTCTTGCTTCTGGGCCGGGTTGAGGTCCTCATTGCTCGGGACCACCACTGGTATTGTTGGCGTCCTGGGTCCCGACCATAACACGGCAAGGCTGTCCTCTCATGCCACTTCTTCAACAGGTTCACGTGGTAAATCTGTTGGGGTTTCCGTCTACACCGGCTGCCGTACGCGGTAATTGACGGGTCCCAGCTTCTCAATCACCTCGTATGGCCATGTTGCCAGGAACTTACTTTCGGCGGTGGGGATGAAGACCAACACCTTGTCTTCCACCTGGAATTCTCGGGGCTGGGTTCCCCAATTGTAGACCTGGGCTTGGGCGCGTTGGGCCTTCTCCATATGTTCCCTTACCACTGGCCATATGGCTGTCATCTGCTCCCTTATCATCTCCACGTGCTCTACCACGCTGCGTAAGGGGGTCGGTTGGGTTTCCCACACTTCCTTAGCGAGGTCCAGTAGGCCGCGTGGCCTCCTCCCGTAGAGGAGTTCGAAAGGGGAAAACCAGTGGAGGACTGAGGTACTTCTCGGATTGAGAACATTAGGTGGGGTAGTAGCTGGTCCCAGTTCTTCCCGTCCTGTTCGATGACCTTCCGCAGCATTTGTTTGAGCGTTTTATTGAACCGCTCGACGAGCCCATCCGTCTGCGGGTGAAAGACGGAGGTCCGGATCTGCTTGATCTGCAGGAGAGCACCCAAATCTTTCATGAGGCAGGACATAAACTCAGTACCTTGGCCTGTCAGGATCTCGTTCGGGATGCCCACCCGGCTAAAGAGGTAGAACCGATCCCGGGCGATTCCCTTGGATACCGCCGCCCATAGGGGAATGGCCTCGGGATACCGGGTGGCGTACTCTATTATTACCAGGATGTACCGGTGTCCTCGTGTTGTTTTACCACGGGTCCCAATATGTCCATGGCGAGGTGTTCAAAGGGCACCCCGATGATCGGTAGTGGGACCATCGGATTTCGGGAGTGTGCTTTTTGGGGCAGTGATTTGACACTCCGGGCAGCTGCGACACCCTCCTCATCCCGGGTCGGTGGAACCGGGTGTCGATCCGTTCCTGGGTCTTCTCCATTCCCAGGTGTGCCCCCAACAGGCGGGTGTGGGCCAGCTGAAGAACGGTTCCCACGTAGCGTCGGGACAGCGACAATACCTCTCGAAGTTCCCCCTGTTGGTGCGACACCTAATACAAAAGGTTATTATTGATTTGGAAATGGGGGTACTCACCTCCAGTCACTCACCTCCGGAAGTAGCTATCCGTCAACTGCTATCACTTGGGCTGTGGTGGCTTTCAAGTTCGGATCCTCCCACTGGGCAGTCCCGAATTGTCCCCTCAGTTGGCCCCCAGCGGGTGTCTCGACTGGCCCCTCGAAATCGAGGAAGGGGAGGCTGGGCTCCTCCTCCAGTGGTTCCCCAGGGGGTTTGGGTTCCGGCGGCCCCTCCGACTCCAACTCCGGACCCGTAGATACATGTTGGTCAAACGTTTGCTTTCAGGCCGCACAGGTGATGGGTCGTCCTCGCTCTCGTAATCGGCCGGCTCAAACCTTTTTCCTCAGCTCGTGCCTCCACGGCCCTGTATAGGTATAAAGGTCTATAGGTCTATAGGCATATATGTCTATAGTTCTATAGTTCTATAGGTATATAGGTTTATAGGTATATAGGTATACAGGTATATAGGTCTATATGTCTATAGGTATATAGGTATATAGGTAAATAGGTCTATAGGTATATAGGTATATATGTCTATAGGTCTATAGGTCTATAGGTCTATAGGTCTATAGGTCTATAGGTCTATAGGTCTATAGGTCTATAGGTATATAGGTGTATAGGTGTATAGGTATATATGTCTATAGGTATATAGGTATATAGGTAAATAGGTCTATAGGTATATAGGTATATAGGTAAATAGGTCTATAGGTATATAGGTATATAGGTATATAGGTATATAGGTGTATAGGTATATATGTTTATAGGTATATAGGTCTGTAGGTCTATAGGTCTATAGGTCTATAGGTCTATAGGTCTATAGGTCTATAGGTCTATAGGTATATAGGTCTATAGGTATATAGGTATACAGGTATATAGGTCTATATGTCTATAGGTATATAGGTCTATAGGTCTATAGGTATATAGGTTTATAGGTATATAGGTTTATAGGTATATAGGTATATAGGTCTATATGTCTGTAGGTCTATAGGTCTATATCAGCTTCATGACTGTTGTTCTACTACAGAGGTAGGAGGAAAATAAAGACAGGATGAAGAGAGAATCAGAATGGAGAGAGAGAAGAATGGAGAGACAGAATCAGACTGGAGAGAGAGAATCAGAACGGAGAGAGAATCAGAATGGAGAGAGAGAATCAGAATGGAGAGAGAGAATCAGAACGGAGAGAGAATCAGAATGGAGAGAGAGAAGAATGGAGAGACAGAATCAGACTGGAGAGAGAGAATCAGAACGGAGAGAGAATCAGAATGGAGAGAGAGAATCAGAATGGAGAGAGAGAATCAGAACGGAGAGAGAATCAGAATGGAGAGAGAGAATCAGAATGGAAGAGAGAAGAATGGAGAGAGAGAATCAGAATGGAGAGAGAATCAGACTGGAGAGAGAATCAGAATGGAGAGAGAGAAGAATGGAGAGAGAGAATCAGAATGGAAGAGAGAAGAATGGAGAGAGAGAATCAGAATGGAGAGAGAAGAATGGAGAGAGAGAAGAATGGAGAGAGAGAATCAGAATGGAGAGAGAAGAATGGAGAGAGAGAAGAATGGAGAGAGAGAATCAGAATGGAGAGAGAATCAGAATGGAGAGAGAGAATCAGAATGGAAGAGAGAAGAATGGAGAGAGAGAATCAGAACGGAGAGAGAATCAGAATGGAGAGAGAGAAGAATGGAGAGAGAATCAGAATGGAAGAGAGAAGAATGGAGAGAGAGAATCAGAATGGAGAGAGAAGAATGGAGAGAGAGAAGAATGGAGAGAGAGAATCAGAATGGAGAGAGAATCAGAATGGAGAGAGAGAATCAGAATGGAGAGAGAGAAGAATGGAGAGAGAAGCAGAACGGAGAGAGAGAATCAGAACGGAGAGAGAATCAGAATGGAGAGAGAGAATCAGAATGGAGAGAGAGAATCAGAATGGAGAGAGAATCAGAACGGAGAGAGAGAATCAGAATGGAGAGAGAATCAGAATGGAGAGAGAGAATCAGAATGGAGAGAGAGAATCAGAACGGAGAGAGAATCAGAACGGAGAGAGAGAATCAGAATGGAGAGAGAATCAGAATGGAGAGAGAGAATCAGAACGGAGAGAGAGAATCAGAATGGAGAGAGAGAAGAATGGAGAGAGAATCAGACTGGAGAGAGAGAATCAGAATGGAGAGAGAGAATCAGAATGGAGAGAGAGAATCAGAATGGAGAGAGAGAATCAGAATGGAGAGAGAGAATCAGAATGGAGAGAGAGAATCAGAATGGAGAGAGAGAATCAGAACGGAGAGAGAATCAGAACGGAGAGAGAAGCAGAACGGAGAGAGAATCAGAACGGAGAGAGAATCAGAACGGAGAGAGAGAATCAGAATGGAGAGAGAGAAGAATGGAGAGAGAATCAGACTGGAGAGAGAGAATCAGAATGGAGAGAGAGAATCAGAATGGAGAGAGAGAATCAGAATGGAGAGAGAGAATCAGAATGGAGAGAGAGAATCAGAACGGAGAGAGAAGCAGAACGGAGAGAGAAGCAGAACGGAGAGAGAATCAGAACGGAGAGAGAGAATCAGAATGGAGAGAGAGAAGAATGGAGAGAGAATCAGACTGGAGAGAGAGAATCAGACTGGAGAGAGAGAATCAGACTGGAGAGAGAGAATCAGAACGGAGAGAGAGAATCACAACGGAGAGAGAGGCTGATTCAGCCCGCAGACGAACAGTGAGGTGCCTGCAGTGAGAGCAGAGGAGACGTGGGAGGACTTTTCCACCATGCAGTAGAATAGAATAACTACGGCAAAAAAAACGTCTGTTTCCATTAATATAGTAACTCTCAAGAATTTCACTTCACCTACACAAACCTAAAAAGTCCCTCATATGCATAAAACTGGTGCCAGAATGAGTGGTGCCAGAATGATGCCCTTTCCACTTTACAGTGACCGTCTCATACTGTGAGAAACTTGCAGCACCAGTTCCCTGTTTGGTATTTAATAAACTATGTGGAAACACATGCAGTGTTTTTTTTGTCCAGGCTCTAGACCGAACTAATATATAATAATAACACCACCCTCTCTCAAACCTCTTGTTTTAGACCTAACTACCAGTCGGTCCCCTGGCAGGATCCCCTTCCATGGCTGGCCTTGACCACACCCCTTTTAGCTTCCCAAGGCCTGCTCACCCTATTCACCACGTAGCGTGCGACTTTTTTCAGCAGGTCGACACCCCCTTTTATGGAAAACACAACTGGAGAGAGAGAACACCCAATCAGAAGAGAACTGCACACCCACCAGAACCAATCAATGAGAAGCTGCAGGTCTTTTTTTGCTGACTGTCACAATGGATACATTCCCGTTGCAGGATGTTTTATCAGATGAATAGCTTTTCTGGGTGATACGGTGAATTCAGAAAGTCTTCAGACCCCTTGACTACAGCCTGAATTCAAAAATGGATTAAGTCGATTTTTTTCCACACCCATTTACACAAAATACCCCATAATGACAAAATGAAAACATGTTTTTAATTTGGATTTTATTTTGATTAAACTCAGAAATATCACATTTAACATAAGTATTCACACCCCTGAGTCAATACTTTGTAGAAGCACTTTTGGCGGCGATTACAGCTGTGAGTCTTTCTGGGTAAATCTATAAGAGATTTCCACACCTGGATTGTCCAACATTTTCCCATTTATTATTTTCAAAATTCTTCAAGCTCTGTCAAATTGATTGTTGATCATTGCTAGACAACCATTTTCAAGTCTTGCCAAAGATTTTCAAGCAGATTTAAGTCAAAACTGTAAAACATCATGTTAAACACTATTATTGCACACAGAGTGAATCCATGCAACTTATTATGTGACTTGTCAAGCACATTTTAACTCCTGAACTTATTTAGGCATTGACATAACAAAGGGATTGAATACTTATTGAGTCAAGACATTTCATATTTTCATTATTCATTAGTTTTGTAAAAAATAAATTGAAACATAATTCCACTTTGACATTATGGGCTGTTGTGTGTGGACCATTTTAATTTTAATCCATTTTAAATTCAGGCTGTAACACCCAAAAAAATGTGGAGAAAAAAATCAAGTGGTTTGAATACTTTCAGAAGGTTCAGATGGTACAAAACGGAAGAAAATGGTCTGAAACGAGTAGGTTCTTATCTGAACGTGTCCAACCAATAAGAAACACTTCTATTGCACAATGTTTTCAAAGTGTTTTAGTGGGCCTCAACACGACCAAAGGTAAAACAGATTCAGAGGCAGCTTGGACCCGTTCTTGACCTTCAGTCTTTAGGAGAGCGTTTACCACTAAGGGTCAAAGGGCAACCAAACATCTGGTGTTCTCAACATGCCACATCACGCCCACGCCCCACCCCACTGAGTAGAGTGGTTGTGTTCCACATGACAACCTTTTCCCTACATAGTGCACTACTTTTGACCAGGGCCAATAGTAGTGCACTACTTTTGACCAGGACCAATAGTAGTGCACTACTTTTGACCAGGACCAATAGTAGTGCACTACTTTTGACCATTTGGGATTACATACCCTACTCCAGGAAAGATTGTGGTTGGTGCTGAACCGAGACATGGCACCTCTAACCAAGGATTTGTCCCAAATGGCACCCTATTTGTCCCAAAGGGCTACCCAGACTATTTGCATTGACCCAACCCCCTCTTCTACGCTGCTCCTACTTTCTGTTATTATCTATGCATAATCAATATGTACATATTACCTCAATTATCTTGACACCGGTACCCCCTGTATATAGCCTCCACATTGACTCTGTACCGGTTCCCCCTGTATATAGCCTCCACATTGTCTCTGTACCGGTACCCCCTGTATATAGCCTCCACATTGACTCTGTACCGGTACTCCCTGTATATAGCCTCCACATTGACTCTGTACCTGTACCCCTGTATATAGCCTCCACATTGACTCTGTACCGGTACCCCCTGTATATAGCCTCCACATTGACTCTGTACCGGTACTCCCTGTATATAGCCTCCACATTGACTCTGTACCGGTACCCCCTGTATATAGCCTCCACATTGACTCTGTACCGGTACCCCCTGTATATAGCCTCCACATTGACTCTGTACCGGTACCCCCTGTATATAGCCTCCACATTGACTCTGTACCGGTACTTCCCTGTATATAGCCTCCACATTGACTCTGTACCGGTTCCCCCTGTATATAGCCTCCACATTGACTCTGTACCGGTACTTCCCTGTATATAGCCTCCACATTGACTCTGTACCGGTACCCCCTGTATATAGCCTCCACATTGACTCTGTACCGGTACCCCCTGTATATAGCCTCCACATTGACTCCGTACCGGTACCCCCTGTATATAGCCTCCACATTGACTCTGTACCGGTTCCCCCTGTATATAGCCTCCACATTGACTCTGTACCCTAACACCCTGTATATAGCCTCCACATTGACTCTGTACCGGTACCCCCTGTATATAGCCTCCACATTGACTCTGTACCGGTACCCCCTGTATATAGCCTCCACATTGACTCTGTACCGGTACCCCCTGTATATAGCCTCCACATTGACTCTGTACCGGTTCCCCCTGTATATAGCCTCCACATTGACTCTGTACCCTAACACCCTGTATATAGCCTCCACATTGACTCTGTACCGGTACCCCTTGTATATAGCCTCCACATTGACTCTGTACCGGTACCCCCTGTATATAGTCTCCACATTGACTCTGTATTGGTACCCCCTGTATATAGCCTCCACATTGACTCTGTACCAGTACCCCCTGTATATAGCCTCCACATTGACTCTGTACCGGTACCCCCTGTATATAGCCTCCACATTGACTCTGTACCGGTACTCCCTGTATATAGCCTCCACATTGACTCTGTACCGGTACCCCCTGTATATAGCCTCCACATTGACTCTGTACCGGTACCCCCTGTATATAGCCTCCACATTGACTCTGTACCGGTACCCCCTGTATATAGCCTCCACATTGACTCTGTACCGGTTCCCCCTGTATATAGCCTCCACATTGACTCTGTACCCTAACACCCTGTATATAGCCTCCACATTGACTCTGTACCGGTACTCCCTGTATATAGCCTCCACATTGACTCTGTACCGGTACCCCCTGTATATAGCCTCCACATTGACTCTGTACCGGTACTCCCTGTATATAGCCTCCACATTGACTCTGTACGGTACCCCCTGTATATAGCCTCCACATTGACTCTGTACCGGTACCCCCTGTATATAGCCTCCACATTGACTCTGTACCGGTACCCCCTGTATATAGCCTCCACATTGACTCTGTACCGGTTCCCCCTGTATATAGCCTCCACATTGACTCTGTACCCTAACACCCTGTATATAGCCTCCACATTGACTCTGTACCGGTACCCCTTGTATATAGCCTCCACATTGACTCTGTACCGGTACCCCCTGTATATAGCCTCCACATTGACTCTGTACCGGTACCCCCTGTATATAGCCTCCACATTGACTCTGTACCGGTACCCCCTGTATATAGCCTCCACATTGACTCTGTACTGTAACACCCTGTATATAGCCTCCACATTGACTCTGTACCGGTACTCCCTGTATATAGCCTCCACATTGACTCTGTACCGGTACCCCTGTATATAGCCTCCACATTGACTCTGTACCGGTACCCCCTGTATATAGCCTCCACATTGACTCTGTACCGGTACCCCCTGTATATAGCCTCCACATTGACTCTGTACCGGTTCCCCCTGTATATAGCCTCCACATTGACTCTGTACCCTAACACCCTGTATATAGCCTCCACATTGACTCTGTACCGGTACCCCTTGTATATAGCCTCCACATTGACTCTGTACCGGTACCCCCTGTATATAGCCTCCACATTGACTCTGTACCGGTACCCCCTGTATATAGCCTCCACATTGACTCTGTACCGGTACCCCCTGTATATTGTCTCCACATTGACTCTGTATTGGTACCCCCTGTATATAGCCTCCACATTGACTCTGTACCAGTACCCCCTGTATATAGCCTCCACATTGACTCTGTACCGGTACCCCCTGTATATAGCCTCCACATTGACTCTGTACCGGTACTCCCTGTATATAGCATCCACATTGACTCTGTACCGGTACCCCTGTATATAGCCTCCACATTGACTCTGTACCGGTACCCCCTGTATATAGCCTCCACATTGACTCTGTACCGGTACCCCCTGTATATAGCCTCCACATTGACTCGTACCGGTTCCCCCTGTATATAGCCTCCACATTGACTCTGTACCCTAACACCCTGTATATAGCCTCCACATTGACTCTGTACCGGTACTCCCTGTATATAGCCTCCACATTGACTCTGTACCGGTACCCCCTGTATATAGCCTCCACATTGACTCGGTACCGGTACTACTCCCTGTATATAGCCTCCACATTGACTCTGTACCGGTACCCCCTGTATATAGCCTCCACATTGACTCTGTACCGGTACCCCCTGTATATAGCCTCCACATTGACTCTGTACCGGTACCCCCCTGTATATAGCCTCCACATTGACTCTGTACCGGTTCCCCCTGTATATAGCCTCCACATTGACTCTGTACCCTAACACCCTGTATATAGCCTCCACATTGACTCTGTACCGGTACCCCTTGTATATAGCCTCCACATTGACTCTGTACCGGTACCCCCTGTATATAGCCTCCACATTGACTCTGTACCGGTACCCCCTGTATATAGCCTCCACATTGACTCTGTACCGGTACCCCCTGTAATAGCCTCCACATTGACTCTGTACCGGTACCCCCTGTATATAGCCTCCACATTGACTCTGTACCGTAACACCCTGTATATAGCCTCCACATTGACTCTGTACCGGTACCCCCCTGTATATAGCCTCCACATTGACTATGTACCGGTACCCCCTGTATATAGCCTCCACATTGACTCTGTACCGGTACCCCCTGTATATAGCCTCCACATTGACTCTGTACCGGTACCCCCTGTATATGGCCTCCACATTGACTCTATACTGGTACCCCCTGTATATAGCCTCCACATTGACTCTGTACCGGTACCCCCTGTATATAGCCTCCACATTGACTCTATACCGGTACCCCCTGTATATAGCCTCCACATTGACTCTGTACCGGTACCCCCTGTATATAGCCTCCACATTGACTCTGTACCGGTACCCCCTGTATATAGCCTCCACATTGACTCTGTACCGGTACCCCCCTGTATATAGCCTCCACATTGACTCTGTACCGGTACCCCCTGTATATAGCCTCCACATTGACTCTGTACCGGTACCCCCTGTATATAGCCTCCACATTGACTCTGTACCGGTACCCCCTGTATATAGCCTCCACATTGACTCTGTACCGGTACCCCCTGTATATAGCCTCCACATTGACTCTGTACCCTAACACCCTGTATATAGCCTCCACATTGACTCTGTACCGTAACACCCTGTATATAGTCTCCACATTGACTCTGTACCGTAACACCCTGTATATAGCCTCCACATTGACTCTGTACCGGTACCCCCTGTATATAGCCTCCACATTGACTCTGTACCGTAATACCCTTGCATATAGCCTCCACATTGACTCTGTACCGGTACCCCCTGTATATAGCCTCCACATTGACTCTGTACCGGTACCCCCTGTATATAACCTCCACATTAACTCTGTAACGTAATACCCTGTATATAGCCTCCACATTGACTCTGTACCGGTACCCCCTGTATATAGCCTCCACATTGACTCTGTACCGGTACCCCCTGTATATAGCCTCCACATTGACTCTGTACCGTAACACCCTGTATATAGCCTCCACATTGACTCTGTACCGGTACCCCCTGTATATAGCCTCCACATTGACTCTATACCGGTACCCCCTGTATATAGCCTCCACATTGACTCTGTACCGGTACCCCTGATAGCCTCCACATTGACTCTGTACCGGTCCCCTGTATATAGCCTCCACATTGACTCTGTACCGGTACCCCCCTGTATATAGCCTCCACATTGACTCTGTACCGGTACCCCCTGTATATAGCCTCCACATTGACTCTGTACCGGTACCCCCTGTATATAGCCTCCACATTGACTCTGTACCGGTACCCCCTGTATATAGCCTCCACATTGACTCTGTACCGGTACCCCCTGTATATAGCCTCCACATTGACTCTGTACCGGTACCCCCTGTATATAGCCTCCACATTGACTCTGTACCGGTACCCCCTGTATATAGCCTCCACATTGACTCTGTACCCTAACACCCTGTATATAGCCTCCACATTGACTCTGTACCGTAACACCCTGTATATAGTCTCCACATTGACTCTGTACCCTAACACCCTGTATATAGCCTCCACATTGACTCTGTACCGGTACTCCCTGTATATAGCCTCCACATTGACTCTGTACCGGTACCCCCTGTATATAGCCTCCACATTGACTCTGTACCGGTACTCCTGTATATAGCCTCCACATTGACTCTGTACCGGTACCCCTGTATATAGCCTCCACATTGACTCTGTACCGGTACCCCCTGTATATAGCCTCCACATTGACTCTGTACCGGTACCCCCTGTATATAGCCTCCACATTGACTCTGTACCGGTTCCCCCTGTATATAGCCTCCACATTGACTCTGTACCCTAACACCCTGTACTATAGCCTCCACATTGACTCTGTACCGGTACCCCTTGTATATAGCCTCCACATGACTCTGTACCGGTACCCCCTGTATATAGCCTCCACATTGACTCTGTACCGGTACCCACTGTATATAGCCTCCACATTGACTCTGTACCGGTACCCCTGTATATAGTCTCCACATTGACTCTGTATTGGTACCCCCTGTATATACCTCCCACATTGACTCTGTACCAGTACCCCCTGTATATAGCCTCCACATTGACTCTGTACCGGTACCCCCTGTATATAGCCTCCACATTGACTCGTACCGGTACTCCCACTGTATATAGCCTCCACATTGACTCTGTACCGGTACCCCTGTATATAGCCTCCACATTGATCTGTACCGGTACCCCCTGTATATACCTCCACATTGACTCTGTACCGTACCCCCTGTATATAGCCTCCACATTGACTCTGTACCGGTACCCCCTGTATATAGCCTCCACATTGACTCTGTACCGGTTCCCCCTGTATATAGCCTCCACATTGACTCTGTACCCTAACACCCTGTATATAGCTCCACATTGACTCTGTACCGGTACTCCCTGTATATAGCCTCCACATTGACTCTGTACCGGTAACCCCCTGTATATAGCCTCCACATTGACTCTGTACCGGTACTCCCCTGTATATAGCCTCCACATTGACTCTGTACCGGTACCCCCTGTATATAGCCTCCACATTGACTCTGTACCGGTACCCCCTGTATATAGCCTCCACATTGACTCTGTACCGGTACCCCCCTGTATATAGCCTCCACATTGACTCTGTACCGGTACCCCCCTGTATATAGCCTCCACATTGACTGTACGGTCCCCTGTATAGCCTCCACATTGATCTGTACCCTACCCCTGTATATAGCCTCCACATTGACTCTGTACCGGTACCCCTTGTATATAGCCTCCACATTGACTCTGTACCGGTACCCCCTGTATATAGCCTCCACATTGACTCTGTACCGGTACCCCCTGTATATAGCCTCCACATTGACTCTGTACCGGTACCCCCTGTATATAGCCTCCACATTGACTCTGTACTGTAACACCCTGTATATAGCCTCCACATTGACTCTGTACCGGTACTCCCTGTATATAGCCTCCACATTGACTCTGTACCGGTACCCCCTGTATATAGCCTCCACATTGACTCTGTACCGGTACCCCCTGTATATAGCCTCCACATTGACTCTGTACCGGTACCCCCTGTATATAGCCTCCACATTGACTCTGTACCGGTTCCCCCTGTATATAGCCTCCACATTGACTCTGTACCCTAACACCCTGTATATAGCCTCCACATTGACTCTGTACCGGTACCCCTTGTATATAGCCTCCACATTGACTCTGTACCGGTACCCCCTGTATATAGCCTCCACATTGACTCTGTACCGGTACCCCCTGTATATAGCCTCCACATTGACTCTGTACCGGTACCCCCTGTATATAGTCTCCACATTGACTCTGTATTGGTACCCCCTGTATATAGCCTCCACATTGACTCTGTACCAGTACCCCCTGTATATAGCCTCCACATTGACTCTGTACCGGTACCCCCTGTATATAGCCTCCACATTGACTCTGTACCGGTACTCCCTGTATATAGCCTCCACATTGACTCTGTACCGGTACCCCTGTATATAGCCTCCACATTGACTCTGTACCGGTACCCCCTGTATATAGCCTCCACATTGACTCTGTACCGGTACCCCCTGTATATAGCCTCCACATTGACTCTGTACCGGTTCCCCCTGTATATAGCCTCCACATTGACTCTGTACCCTAACACCCTGTATATAGCCTCCACATTGACTCTGTACCGGTACTCCCTGTATATAGCCTCCACATTGACTCTGTACCGGTACCCCCCTGTATATAGCCTCCACATTGACTCTGTACCGGTACTCCCCTGTATATAGCCTCCACATTGACTCTGTACCGGTACCCCCTGTATATAGCCTCCACATTGACTCTGTACCGGTACCCCCTGTATATAGCCTCCACATTGACTCTGTACCGGTACCCCCTGTATATAGCCTCCACATTGACTCTGTACCGGTTCCCCCTGTATATAGCCTCCACATTGACTCTGTACCCTAACACCCTGTATATAGCCTCCACATTGACTCTGTACCGGTACCCCTTGTTATATGCCTCCACATTGACTCTGTACCGGTACCCCCTGTATATAGCCTCCACATTGACTCTGTACCGGTACCCCCTGTATATAGCCTCCACATTGACTCTGTACCGGTACCCCCCTGTATATAGCCTCCACATTGACTCTGTACCGGTACCCCCTGTATATAGCCTCCACATTGACTCTGTACCGTAACACCCTGTATATAGCCTCCACATTGACTCTGTACCGGTACCCCCTGTATATAGCCTCCACATTGACTATGTACCGGTACCCCCTGTATATAGCCTCCACATTGACTCTGTACCGGTACCCCCTGTATATAGCCTCCACATTGACTCTGTACCGGTACCCCCTGTATATGGCCTCCACATTGACTCTATACTGGTACCCCCTGTATATAGCCTCCACATTGACTCTGTACCGGTACCCCCTGTATATAGCCTCCACATTGACTCTATACCGGTACCCCCTGTATATAGCCTCCACATTGACTCTGTACCGGTACCCCCTGTATATAGCCTCCACATTGACTCTGTACCGTTACCCCCTGTATATAGCCTCCACATTGACTCTGTACCCTAACACCCTGTATATAGCCTCCACATTGACTCTGTACCGTAACACCCTGTATATAGTCTCCACATTGACTCTGTACCGTAACACCCTGTATATAGCCTCCACATTGACTCTGTACCGGTACCCCCTGTATATAGCCTCCACATTGACTCTGTACCGTAATACCCTGTATATAGCCTCCACATTGACTCTGTACCGGTACCCCCCTGTATATAGCCTCCACATTGACTCTGTACCGGTACCCCCTGTATATAACCTCCACATTAACTCTGTACCGTAATACCCTGTATATAGCCTCCACATTGACTCTGTACCGGTACCCCCTGTATATAGCCTCCACATTGACTCTGTACCGGTACCCCCTGTATATAGCCTCCACATTGACTCTGTACCGTAACACCCTGTATATAGCCTCCACATTGACTCTGTACCGGTACCCCCCTGTATATAGCCTCCACATTGACTCTATACCGGTACCCCCTGTATATAGCCTCCATTGACTCTGTACCGGTTACCCCTTATATAGCCTCCACATTGACTCTGTACCGGTACCCCCTGTATATAGCCTCCACATTGACTCTGTACCGGTACCCCCTGTATATAGCCTCCACATTGACTCTGTACCGGTACCCCCTGTATATAGCCTCCACATTGACTCTGTACCGGTACCCCCTGTATATAGCCTCCACATTGACTCTGTACCGGTACCCCCTGTATATAGCCTCCACATTGACTCTGTACCGGTACCCCTGTATAGCCTCCACATTGACTCTGTACCGTAACACCCTGTATATAGCCTCCACATTGACTCTGTACCGTAACACCCTGTATATAGTCTCCACATTGACTCTGTACCGTAACACCCTGTATATAGCCTCCACATTGACTCTGTACCGGTACCCCCTGTATATAGCCTCCACATTGACTCTGTACCGTAATACCCTGTATATAGCCTCCACATTGACTCTGTACCGGTACCCCCCTGTATATAGCCTCCACATTGACTCTGTACCGGTACCCCCTGTATATAACCTCCACATTAACTCTGTACCGTAATACCCTGCATATAGCCTCCACATTGACTCTGTACCGGTACCCCCCTGTATATAGCCTCCACATTGACTCTGTACCGGTACCCCCTGTATATAGCCTCCACATTGACTCTGTACCGGTACCCCCTGTAAATATTATTATTTACTGCTGCTCTTTAATGATTTGTTATTCTTATCTCATACTTTTTTTGTTATTGGTATTTTCTTAAAACTGCATTGTTGGCTAAGGCCTTGTAAGTAAAAATTTCACTGTAAGGTCTACACCTGTTGTATTCGGGCGCATGTATAGTGCACTACGGAGAGCTATGCGCCTGGTCTAAAGTAGTGCACTATATAGGGAACAGGGTGCCATTTGGGATGCAGTAGGAGACATGACAGCTATGAACTCCAACCCAGAAAAAGATGAAATAGCGTTTGGATGACAACAGTCTCCCTGATTCCTTATTTTTGTTGCCACAACAGTTCTTCCCTAAACAGGAAGGAGATATAGAACACACAGTAGCCTTGGCCCTAAACAGGAAGGAGATATAGAACACACAGTAGCCTTGGCCCTAAACAGGAAGGAGATATAGAACACACAGTAGCCTTGGCCCTAAACAGGAAGGAGATAAAGAACACACAGTAGCCTTGGCCCTAAACAGGAAGGAGATAAAGAACACACAGTAGCCTTGGCCCTAAACAGGAAGGAGATAAAGAACACACAGTAGCCTTGGCCCTAAACAGGAAGGAGATAAAGAACACACAGTAGCCTTGGCCCTAAACAGGAAGGAGATAAAGAACACACAGTAGCCTTGGCCCTAAACAGGAAGGAGATATAGAACACACAGTAGCCTTGGCCCTAAACAGGAAGGAGATATAGAACACACAGTAAGTAGTCTTGGCCCTAAACAGGAAGGAGAAATAGAACACACAGTAGCCTTGGCCCTAAACAGGAAGGAGATATAGAACACACAGTTGCCTTGACCCTAAACAGGAAGGAGATAAAGAACACACAGTAGCCTTGACCCTAAACAGGAAGGAGCCTAACACGCCCTATAGCTAGTCACTACAGCCATTAACCAACCAGAACACTAGCTAGTTACTACAGCCATTAACCAACCAGGAGACAGAACACTAACTAGTCACTACAGCCATTAACCAACCAGGATACAGAACACTAGCTAGTCACTACAGCCATTAACCAACCAGAACACTAGCTAGTTACTACAGCCATTAACCAACCAGGAGACAGAACACTAACTAGTCACTACAGCCATTAACCAACCAGGATACAGAACACTAGCTAGTCACTACAGCCATTAACCAACCAGAACACTAGCTAGTTACTACAGCCATTAACCAACCAGGGTGCAGAACACTAGCTAGTCACTACAGCCATTAACCAACCAGAACACCAGCTAGTTACTACAGCCATTAACCAACCAGAACACTAGCTAGTTACTACAGCCATTAACCAACCAGGAGACAGAACACTAGCTAGTCACTACAGCCATTAACCAACCAGGATACAGAACACCAGCTAGTTACTACAGCCATTAACCAACCAGAACACTAGCTAGTCACTACAGCCATTAACCAACCAGGATATAGAACACTAGCTAGTCACTACAGCCATTAACCAACCAGGATACAGAACACTAGCTAGTCACTACATACCTGTATATCATAATCAACCCCTGTGTGGAGGAGACAGACACTGACGGCAGGATGTTGTCAGGTTCAATGTCTTGTTTGTTGTTCTTAAAATTGTTTCATTGCAGCATTAAAGTTTAAACCAATAAGAAATTCAGCCAAAACAAATAAAATAAATGGTTGACGAAGGCCGATACGTAAGCTTAAATAAACAAAGTGATAACTAGACAAACCCCCCAAAAAAATCTGGGGAAAAAAAAGGACATTTTGTTAGGAGTTGGTCATCCTGATATCTTGCATTGGCTTTAGAAGTAATGTTTTAAGGCACAGCCCATATCTCATCTGGATTGGTGGGGAGTCAGTCGTTGGTCACTCTGGCCCCATTATAGTTCAACTAAACTACCATACACAGCCATGTAGAGAGACAGCCATGGCAACCTCGCCAGGCTACCATTACAGACCTGTGAGAAACGATGCCCATGGCAACCTCACCAGACCTCTGGGTCTCTTAGGGGGAGACAGACTGTGTGAAACAAAATTGCAACATAGGATGTGCCATGCATAGACAAACTGCAACAGTTGTCGTAGGGTAAAGTGGACCAAGACGCAGCGGGGAAATGTGCACTCATCTTCTTTTATTAAAACGGACAAGAAGATGAACCAAAACAAACACGTACACCAAAAACACAACGACTGATAACAGGCCGGTAAGGCATTAAGGCTATACCCAGCAACAATCTCCCACAAACCACTAAAACAAACACATACCTATATATAGGACTCTCAATCAGAGGCAACTAGAAAACACCTGCCTCCAATTGAGAGTCCAACCCCCAATTACCTAAACATAGAAATACAAATGACTAGACTAAACATAGAAATACATAAACATAGAACATTGCCCAAAACCCGGAATAATAAATCAAACACCCTACTAAAACACACAACCACCCGTGAACCACATAAAACAGATACCCCCTGCCACTCCCTGACCAAACTACAATAACAAATAACCCCTATTATTGGTCAGGACGTGACACAAACAGCATACTGTAAGTGCTATGTGTCATACTCACTCAAGTGTGGAGTCGAAGACAGATTGTTTTTTCACTGTAAAAAAGACTGGAGAGGGGGGAGAGGGGGGAAGAGGGAGGGAGGGGAGAGGAGGAGGAGAGGGGGGAAGAGGGAGGGAGGGGAGAGGAGGAGGAGAGGGGGAAGAGGGAGGGAGGGGAGAGGGGGGAGAGGGGGGAAGAGGGAGGGAGGGGAGAGGGGGGAGAGGGGGGAAGAGGGAGGGAGGGGAGAGGGGGGGAAAGGGGGGAGAGGGAAGAAGAGGGAGGGAGGGGAGAGGAGGAGGAGAGGGGGAAGAGGGAGGGAGGGGAGAGGGGGGAGAGGGGGGAAGAGGGAGGGAGGGGAGAGGGGGGAGAGGGGGGAAGAGGGAGGGAGGGGAGAGGGGGGAGAGGGGGGAAGAGGGAGGGAGGGGAGAGGCGGGAGAGAGGGAGGAAGAGGGAGGGAGGGGAGAGGGGGGAGAGGGGGGAAGAGGGAGGGAGGGGAGAGGGGGGAGAGGGAGGAAGAGGGAGGGAGGGGAGAGGGGGGCGGAGGAGGTTGGGAAGGAAGGTGGGCGTTCGGCGGGGGCACCTCATTGTTTGATCTATATGGGCGACTCCCATGTCTATGAATCATATGAATTGAGCCATGTGACTCTGAGGCCCTAACAGGGCATAGGATGGATGGGGGCACTGAGCCAACCTAGACTCAGGGATAGACGTAACATAGTAAAGCAAATCTTGGACACTTTAATTACTCTGAAGAAAAATAAAAACACAACATGCAACAATTACAAATATTTTACTGAGTTACAGTTTGTATAAGGAAATCAGTCAATTGAAATAAATTCATTAGGCCCTAATCTATGGATTTCACATGACTGGGAATACAGATATACATCTGTTGGTCACAGATACCTTTAAAAACAAGTTAAGGGTGTGGATCAGAAAAACCAGTCAGTATCTGGTGTGATCACCATTTGCCTCGTGCAGCGCAACACATCTCCTTCACATAGAGTTGATCAGGCTGTTGATTGTGGCCTGTGGAATGTTGTCCCACTCCTCTTCAATGGCTGTGTGAAGTTGCTGGACATTGGTGAGAACTGGAACATGCTGTCGTACACGTCGATCCAGAGCATCCCAAACGTGCTCAATGGGTGACATGTCTGGTGAGTATGCAGGCCAGGAAGAACTGGGACGCTTCCATGAATTATGTACAGATCCTTCCTAT
Organism: Salmo trutta; assembly: GCF_901001165.1. Taxonomy (NCBI): domain Eukaryota; kingdom Metazoa; phylum Chordata; class Actinopteri; order Salmoniformes; family Salmonidae; genus Salmo; species Salmo trutta. The sequence continues at coordinate 42,184,833 of NC_042983.1, read as the reverse complement.
ATGGGTCCGTACATTATCATGCTGAAACATGAGGTGATGGTGGTGGATGAATGGCACAACAATGGGCCTTAGAATTTGGTTGGCTGTATTGCCAAATTCTCTAAAACGACACACACACACCATTGAAGGAGTATTAACAGATAACAGAAAGCATTTAAACAACAACAACATTTTAGAGTTTTATACCAGTCTCTATTTCCCTAGAACGTTTTTATTTGGTTTTCTACTCCTGCATTTCAAATTAAAATAAAATAATAAATACTTCTCGAAACTGGAATGTAGTGAGAGAAGGAATTCCAATAATCCAATTTCATGATTGCAGCTGGTTTGGGAATTGTTTGGGAATGCCATAGGAGAGAAATCTACATTCAATTATCTGGCAACAGCTCTAGTGGACAGTCCTGCAGTCAGCATGTCAATTGCAGCATATAAAATTGCAATTCATACAATATGTTACAAATTGTAATTAGTACAATATATTACGAATTTCCAAAACATATGATATGATACAAATTCCCATTTGCTGTGGCTAACAGTAATTAGGTGGCTAGGTGGCTAACGTTAGCTAGGCTAGGGTTTAGGGTTAGGGCTAGGAAAAGGGTTAGCTAATATGCTAAGTAGTTGTAAAGCTTCTGATTAGCTAAAATGCTACAGTTGTCAACGATGAACATGCAACCTTTGGGTTGCTAGACATTCGCGTTATACCCCAACCAACCACCCACCCTACTTTAGAGTTTGCCTTAAGCAACTTTCTGTCTTATGTAACCATACCAAACGTAACATATCTTACTAATGTAAGTGTTCCAGGATTTACCTTTAGTATGTTACGTCTAGTCTATGAGACCAGGATGGATAGAGGTGCTGAGCTGACAGGCCATTGGATGGATGGATGGTGCTGAGCTGACAGGCCATTGGATGGATGGAGGTGCTGAGCTGACTAGCCATTGGATGGATGAGGGTGCTGAGCTGACAGGCCATTGGATGGATGAGGGTGCTGAGCTGACAGGCCATTGGATGGATGAGGGTGCTGAGCTGACAGGCCATTGGATGGATGGAGGTGCTGAGCTGACAGGCCATTGGATGGACGGAGTGTGCTGAGCTGACAGGCCATTGGATGGATGGATGGTGCTGAGCTGACAGGCCATTGGATGGATGGAGGTGCTGAGCTGACTAGCCATTGGATGGATGAGGGTGCTGAGCTGACAGGCCATTGGATGGATGGAGGTGCTGAGCTGACAGGCCATTGGATGGATGGAGGGTGCTGAGCTGACAGGCCATTGGATGGATGGAGGGTGCTGAGCTGACAGGCCATTGGATGGATGGATGGAGGTGCTGAGCTGACAGGCCATTGGATGGATGGAGGTGCTGAGCTGACAGGCCATTGGATGGATGAGGGTGCTGAGCTGACTAGCCATTGGATGGATGGAGGCGCTGAGCTGACAGGCCATTGGATGGATGAAGGTGCTGAGCTGACAGGCCATTGGATGGATGAAGGTGCTGAGCTGACTAGCCATTGGATGGATGAAGGTGCTGAGCTGACAGGCCATTGGATGGATGAAGGTGCTGAACTGACAGGCCATTGGATGGATGAAGGTGCTGAGCTGACAGGCCATTGGATGGATGGAGGGTGCTGAGCTGACAGGCCATTGGATGGGTTAGTAGAGTAGCCTGCTACAATACAGTAGTCTTTATATAGAACTTCAAAGGGACAGCTAGTTTAATACAGTTCAAAAGAGTCTCCAAATATACTAGATACTAACCAAGGAGGAACACTGGCTGTTCATAAGAGCGTTTTTTTACTGTCAGAAGTCACGCGTTACAACATTTTTGATGTAATCTAGCTCCGTCATAAAGCTGCTTAGCTGATTATGCAGGTCTGGCTGGCTGGTTGCAGTGGTTGTTGGAGTGAGAGAAGAGGATTGGACTGGACAGGACTGGGTTAGTGTTGTAGGGTTTCTTGTTACTGTACTGTAATGGGATTTAGTTATAGTGTTAATTGTACTGTAATGTACTGGTCCTGTGGCCTTCAACAGCATAATGAACTTTACCCAGTACCAGGATGTTTTAGCCAAAAAATCTGGTCGCCTCTGCCAGGAGGCTGAACCTTGGCAGATCTTTCAGCAACACAAGCACACGTCAAAATCGACAAAGATACTGTTAATTGACCACAAAATGAACAGTTTGTAAAGGTCATCTCAGTCTCCGGACGTGAACCCCCATTGAAAACCTGTGGTTTGAATTGAAGAGGGCAGTCCCCATCAGCGCAGACAAGAGATATCAAGGATCTGGAAAGACTCTGTTAGAGAGGAACGGTCTAAGATCCCTCTCAAGTCTCATAAAACAATGTTAGAAAAAGGCTCAGTGGCGTTATCCTCGCAAGCTGAGATATTGAAAGGTATTGAAAAGAGGGGTGTCAATAACTATGACACCAAGAGGGGTGCCAATAACTATGACACCAAGAGGGGTGCCAATAACTATGACCCCAAGAGGGGTGACAGTAACTATGACACCAAGAGGGGTGCCAATAACTATGACCCCAAGAGGGGTGCCAATAACTATGACCCCAAGAGGGGTGCCAATAACTATGACCCCAAGAGGGGTGCCAATAACTATGACCCCAAGAGGGGTGCCAATAACTATGACCCCAAGAGGGGTGCCAATAACTATGACCCCAAGAGGGGAGCCAATAACTATGAATTGTAACATGCAACTGAAACAACGCGTGATACCTGACGATTGCCACAAACACACATCCCACACATCCATCCGTTCATAATGCTCTGTTGTCATAAGCCTCGTTAAAATTCAGCGTTCAACTCGCTGTAATTACCAAACACAACACAGTATTCCACAGTCCTCTGTACCTGACCTGATTCCTTTCAGACGACGTTCTAGAACAATCACCATTCTGATTTTTAGCAGGCAGGAATTAAATCACGAGCAAGCAAATCTAAATAACTCAGGCACATTATTACAGAACTTCCTAAACTTCTTATATCACTTTTAATCCCACTCTTGACGCACCCCCCATCTGTCTGTCCCCCCCAGTCTGTCTGTCCCCCCAGTCTGTCTGTCCCCCCCAGTCTGTCTGTCCCTCCCAGTCTGTCTGTCCCCCCCCCCAGTCTGTCTGTCCCCCCCAGTCTGTCTGTCCCCCCCAGTCTGTCTGTCCCCCCCAGTCTGTCTGTCCCCCCCAGTCTGTCTGTCCCCCCCCAGTCTGTCTGTCCGCCCCAAGTCTGTCTGTCCCCCCAAGTCTGTCTGTCCCCCCCAGTCTGTCTGTCCCCACCAGTCTGTCTGTCCCCCCCAGTCTGTCTGTCCCCCCCAGTCTGTCTGTCCCCCCCAGTCTGTCTGTCCCACCCATCTGTCTGTCCCCCCCCAGTCTGTCTGTCTGTCCCCCCAGTCTGTCTGTCCCCCCCAGTCTGTCTGTCTGTCCCCCCCATCTGTCTGTCCCCCCCCAGTCTGTCTGTCCCCCCCATCTGTCTGTCCCCTCCAGTCTGTCTGTCTGTCCCCTCCCAGTCTGTCCCCCCCCAGTCTGTCTGTCCCCCCCAGTCTGTCTGTCTGTCCCCCCCAGTCTGTCTGTCTGTCCCCCCCAGTCTGTCTGTCCCCCCAGTCTGTCTGTCTGTCTGTCCCCCCCAGTCTGTCTATCCCCCCCCAGTCTGTCTGTCCCCCCCAGTCTGTCTGTCCCACCCCAGTCTGTCTGTCCCCCCAGTCTGTCTGTCCCCCCAGTCTGTCTGTCCCCCCCAGTCTGTCTGTCCCCCCCAGTCTGTCTGTCCCCTCAGTCTGTCTGCCCCCCCCAGTCTGTCTGTCCCCCCCAGTCTGTCTACCCCCCCAGTCTGTCTGCCCCCCCAGTCTGTCTGTCCCCCCCAGTCTGTCTGTCCCCCCCAGTCTGTCTGTCTCCCCCAGTCTGTCTGTCCCCCCCAGTCTGTCTGTCCCCCCCCAGTCTGTCTGTCCCCCCCCAGTCTGTCTGTCCCCCCCAGTCTGTCTGTCCCCCCCAGTCTGTCTGGCCCCCCCCAGTCTGTCTGTCCCTCCCAGTCTGTCTGTCCCCCCCATCTGTCTGTCCCCCCAGTCTGTCTGTCCCCCCAGTCTGTCTGTCCCCCCCAGTCTGTCTGTCCCCCCCAGTCTGTCTATCCCCCCCATCTGTCTGTCCCCCCCAGTCTGTCTGTCTGTCCCCCCCAGTCTGTCTGTCCCCCCCAGTCTGTCTGTCTGTCCCCCCCCATCTGTCTGTCCCCCCCCAGTCTGTCTGTCCCCCCCATCTGTCTGTCCCCTCCAGTCTGTCTGTCTGTCCCCTCCCAGTCTGTCCCCCCCCCGTCTGTCTGTCCCCCCCAGTCTGTCTGTCTGTCCCCCCCAGTCTGTCTGTCTGTCCCCCCAGTCTGTCTGTCCCCCAGTCTGTCTGTCTGTCTGTCCCCCCCAGTCTGTCTATCCCCCCCAGTCTGTCTGTCCCCCCCAGTCTGTCTGTCCCACCCCAGTCTGTCTGTCCCCCCCAGTCTGTCTGTCCCCCCAGTCTGTCTGTCTCCCCCAGTCTGTCTGTCCCCCCCAGTCTGTCTGTCCCCTCAGTCTGTCTGTCCCCCCCCAGTCTGTCTGTCCCCCCCAGTCTGTCTGTCCCCCCCAGTCTGTCTACCCCCCCCAGTTTGTCTGCCCCCCCAGTCTGTCTGTCCCCCCCCAGTCTGTCTGTCCCCCCCAGTCTGTCTGTCCCCCCCCAGTCTGTCTGTCCCCCCCAAACCTCCAACGTCACTCTGAATGGACCTCTAGTATAAGATTTTAGAATGTGTGATAATAACATAAATCCTTTTCAGCTACAGATTACTGTACTTGTCCCTCAATAACGACGGGGTTGGGACGAGGGGGGGGGTCGATTCTCACAATCCTCCACAATGTTTTTTCTTTTTCTTATTCATCTGGCCATTTTCCCACGAGAAAGTCGTACACTTTTAAAACCATAGGCACGGGGAGAGAGCGTAGAAACTGCTTGGCCTGCGTTCGACACATGAAGCTCCATTGTGTGTGTGTGTGTGAGAGAGGGAGCGTTTGGAATCTGATCATGTTCTTCCTAACAGACACCTCTCTGTGATATGGACTGTAGTCTACATGGGACTACTGCCCTCTAGGCAGGGGGCACCTCACCTCTTCCCTCTCCACTTTCATCAGGATGACAAAGGGGGGGGAGGTTGTCAGCAAAAAAAAAAAATGGGTCTGGGAAGTCTTAGAGTGGTTATAATGCTTTATTACATTTACATTTACATTTTAGTCATTTAGCAGACACTCTTATCCAGAGCGACTTACAGTAGTGAATTCATACATTTCATTTCATGCATTTTTTGTACTGGCCCCCCGTGGGAATCGAACCCACAACCCTGGCATTGCACACACCATGCTGGCGTTGCAAGCACCATGCTCTACCAACTGAGCCACAGGGAAGGCTGTAAAGGGGCTATAATGCATTATAATGGTTCTGGCACTTTGCATAGTCATGTACATGGATCAAAACATAGGTTTCCCTATAGAAGTAATTTATGATGGCTTCGAAGGCTGATATATGATGGTAGCAGAGGGTTTTGTGGTGTAGAAGCTAACTGCTAAGTAGGTTATGTATGCTATGTCGACGGTGACTCAAAGTTAAAAAAAAAAATCCTCTCATATTCTCATTGTCTAGAACAGGACTCTAATTGTTCCATACATGAAGTCTCTCACATGACTGTTCATGTTCTGTGTCGTGGTTGGCTAATGGCTGTAGTGACTGGCTAGTGTTCTGTGTCCTGGTTGGCCAATGGCTGTAGTGACTGGCTAGTGTTCTGTGTCCTGGTTGGCCAATAGCCTTGGTGACTGACTAGTGTCATGGTTGGCTAATGGCTGTAGTGACTGGCTAGTGTTCTGTGTCCTGGTTGGCCAATAGCCTTGGTGACTGACTAGTGTCCTGGTTGGCTAACGGCTGTAGTGACTGGCTAGTGTTCTGTGTCCTAGTTGGCCAATGGCTGTAGTGACTGGCTAGTGTTCTGTGTCCTGGTTGGCCAATAGCCTTGGTGACTGACTAGTGTCCTGGTTGGCTAATGGCTGTAGTGACTGGCTAGTGTTCTGTGTCCTGGTTGGCCAATAGCCTTGGTGACTGACTAGTGTCCTGGTTGGCTAATGGCTGTAGTGACTGGCTAGTGTTCTGTGTCCTGGTTGGCTAATGGCTGTAGTGACTGGCTAGTGTTCTGTGTACAGGTTGGTTAACCGTCCAACTTTACTAACCATCCATTCCTTGCTTCCTTTGTCCTTGTTTCCTCCATTCGTCACCTCTCTCTCAAAGCGCATTGTAGGAGAGGATCCAAGGTCCCTCACTCGATCCTCATCCTCAAATGAGCTTTGAGAGGAATTGAGGAAGCTATGGGATTTAACAGCTACTGATGTTTTCAGACAGCCATAATCCTCCTCCTTTGGACCTACACAGGTCACATGACAATGGAACAACTGGTACAGTGGAGGACCTCGTGGTAACACTTCCTGCACAGGTCACATGACCATGGAACAATTGGTACAGTGCGGACCTCATGGTAACCCTTTCTTCACTGCCACTTGTTCTGTTAGTGTTTATGCATCAGAAGTCCTAATGGGCATTTTATAAAGGCTTATAATGCATTATAAACACCTTATGGATATTAATGCATTGGTCACATAGAAGGAGCCGTGAAGGATAATAAATGCTTATAGCATCACGTTTTATAATGTACTGTATATTACGACTTGACGGAAAAGGATTTCAAAAAGGCATCTGTAGTCTTTAGGCATTGTTATAAAGGCTTATAATGCATTCTATAACTCTACGTGCGTTCATGTAATGAGTCAACGTGCTCCTCCTGAGTCTGATCTCCTATCACTGGTAGAATATTTGTTTTATATTAACTATTAGTAATAAGACATAGATTGCATTCACCGTATCGTGTACACACACCTTGCTGAGAGGGCGTCGGAAACCATTTCAGAAAGGCTGATCCACCTGTAAGATTAACCTTGGGAAGTCAGTGACTTTAATACAGCTATATTCTTGCTGTCGAAAAACCAAGAAGGTGATTACTTGGTGACCTAGGGTGATGTTGGGGTCTGTTATGTTGTGTTGTGGTATGTTTCAGTTGCTGGCATTCAATGCAAGGCATGTTAAAAAACGTTATAATGGATTTCTTTTTTAAAGGTCATTTACACTTGAGCTGACATGTGCAGCGCTGAACATGAATGCAATCTCCACGAACGTCAGAGAAAAAAACCTTTAAGAAGTGCTTTGTCGACTGTATAGTTTACTGCACTGTAACACATCCCGGGCAGTCTGTTGTGGTACAGGGATATGGTGTGATGTTGTGGTACAGGGATATGGTGTGATGTTGTGGTACAGGGATATGGTGTGATGTTGTGGTACAGGGATATGGTGTGATGTTGTGGTACAGGGATATGGTATGATGTTGTGGTACAGGGATATGGTGTGATGTTGTGGTACAGGGATATGGTGTGATGTTGTGGTACAGGGATATGGTATGATGTTGTGGTACAGGGATATGGTGTGATGTTGTGGTACAGGGATATGGTGTGATGTTGTGGTACAGGGATATGGTGTGATGTTGTGGTACAGGGATATGGTGTGATGTTGTGGTACAGGGATATGGTATGATGTTGTGGTACAGGGATATGGTGTGATGTTGTGGTACAGGGATATGGTGTGATGTTGTGGTACAGGGATATGGTGTGATGTTGTGGTACAGGGATATGGTCTGATGTTGTGGTACAGGGATATGGTGTGATGTTGTGGTACAGGGATATGGTGTGATGTTGTGGTACAGGGATATGGTGTGATGTTGTGGTACAGGGATATGGTGTGATGTTGTGGTACAGGGATATGGTATGATGTTGTGGTACAGGGATATGGTGTGATGTTGTGGTACAGGGATATGGTGTGATGTTGTGGTACAGGGATATGGTGTGATGTTGTGGTACAGGGATATGGTGTGATGTTGTGGTACAGGGATAGTACAGTATTATGGTATTGTACAGTATGTTATGATGCTGTCTTGTTTACGGTGTGCTATGTGATGTTTTTGTGACGTTTTGTGGTGTGGTATTCTAAGCAGCTCTATGTTTAGTCACAGTCTGAGGGACGATATGGTATGAGTGGTGAGAGGAGCTGTGAGCTCCAGAGACCAGACAGTGGACTGAATGAGGAGAGGAGGAGGAGTTAGACTCGCTCAGTCTGCTGGGGGTTAGGAGGGTTAGGTGGGTTAGGAGGGTTAGGAGGGTTAGGAGGGTTATAAGTGTTAGGAGGGTTAGGAGGGTTAGGAGGGTTAGAAGGGTTAGGAGGGTTAGGAGGGTTAGAAGGGTTAGGAGGGTTAGGAGGGTTAGGAGGGTTAGGTGGGTTAGGAGGGTTAGGAGGGTTAGGAGGGTTAGGAGGGTTAGGAGGGTTATAAGGGTTAGGAGGGTTAGGAGGGTTAGGAGGGTTGGGAGGGTTAGGAGGGTTAGGAGGGTTAGAAGGGTTAGGAGGGTTAGGAGGGTTAGGAGGGTTAGAAGGGTTAGGAGGGTTATAAGTGTTAGGAGGGTTAGGAGGGTTAGGAGGGTTAGGAGGGTTAGGAGGGTTAGGTGGGTTAGGAGGGTTAGGAGGGTTATAAGTGTTAGGAGCGTTAGGAGGGTTAGGAGGGTTAGGAGGGTTAGGAGGGTTGGGAGGGTTAGGAGGGTTAGGAGGGTTAGGAGGGTTAGAAGGGTTAGGAGGGTTAGAAGGGTTAGGAGGGTTAGGAGGGTTAGGAGGGTTAGAAGGGTTAGGAGGGTTATAAGTGTTAGGAGGGTTAGGAGGGTTAGGAGGGTTAGGAGGGTTAGGTGGGTTAGGAGGGTTAGGAGGGTTAGGAGGGTTAGGAGGGTTAGGTGGGTTAGGAGGGTTAGGAGGGTTGTAAGTGTTAGGAGCGTTAGGAGGGTTAGGAGGGTTAGGATTGTTAGGAGGGTTAGGAGGGTTAGGAGGGTTAGGGGGTTAGGAGTGTTATGGGGTTAGGAGTGTTGGGGGGTTAGGAGTGTTATGGGGTTAGGAGTGTTGGGAGGGTTAGGAAGGTTAGGAGGGTTAGGAGGGTTAGGAGGGTTAGGAGGGTTAGGAGGGTTAGGAGGGTTATCAGTTAGACATGGTGGGATTTCCTCTTTGTGTGTTGTCTGTGTCTATGAATGACTGGTTGACTAGTCTATAGTAGCCTGCCACAGAGCCAGAGCCATGCCAGGAGATAGGAGCCTGGATAAGAGGGCTCAGACAAAATGTGGTATGACCGTCCGCAAAGCTGACAGCCGTTTACCACTTCCGCCTCTGGTGTGTTGAGTTATTCTCATGAAATAGTATTTCAAAAGACTGAAAAGAAGGAGAAAAAAACACAAACGTGTTGATTGGCTCACGGCACACTGCCTGATTCTGAGTGCATTGTGATTGGCTGAGAGGTATGGCCTCACCTTAAAAGAGGGTTACTCCAGTTCAATGACATTCTGAGAGTGTGTGTGTGTGTGTATGTAAGAGAAAGAGTGGGAGAGAAAGAAAGAGAAAGAATGTGTGTATATCAGTGTGTGTGTGTGTGTGTGTGTGTGTGTGTGTGTGTGTGTGTGTGTGTGTGTGTGTGTGTGTGTGTGTGTGTGTGTGTGTGTGTGTGTGTGTGTAAGAGAAAGAGTGGGAGAGAAAGAAAGATTGTGATTGTGTGTGTGTGTGTGTGTGTGTGTGCGCGTGCGCACGCGTGCATGTGCGTGTGTGTGTGTTTCCAGGCCTATTTCATTGTGGGTTTGTAGGAGGCTTTTCTCAGAAGAAGCACATGTCTGTCGTCAGCAGTGTGAGCAGTAGTGGCCAATACCAGAGCCCAGATTAAAACCAGCTCTCCTGATGCCATCACAACCCAGTGTGCAGGGAAAAGATTACTGCCACGACATACGTTAACACACACACACACACACACACACACACACACACACACACACACACACACACACACACACACACGGGGCATTCAGACACGTAGAAATACACTAACTAGAACGGGGCATTCAGACACGTAGAAATACACTAACTAGAACGGGGCATTCAGACACGTAGAAATACACTAACTAGAACGGGGCATTCAGACACGTAGAAATACACTAACTAGAACGGGGCATTCAGACACATAGAAATACACTAACTAGAACGGGGCATTCAGACACGTAGAAATACACTAACTAGAACGGGGCATTCAGACACGTAGAAATACACTAACTAGAACGGGGCATTCAGACACGTAGAAATACACTAACTAGAACGGGGCATTCAGACACGTAGAAATACACTAACTAGAACGGGACATTCAGACACGTAGAAATACACTAACTAGAACGGGGCATTCAGACATGTAGAAATACACTAACTAGAACGGGGCATTCAGACACGTAGAAATACACTAACTAGAACGTACATCTTGACGGTTCAGTTGATAGAACAATGCGCTTGCAAAATGTACGCAGACACAAACGTGAGTCGCTTTGGATAAATGTATTATACATATACAGTATTATATATGTACAGTATTATATACACACTGATCAAAAAAATAAAGGGAACTCTAAAATAACACATCCTAGATCTGAATGAATGAAATAATCTTATTAAATACTTTTTTCTTTACATAGTTGAATGTGCTGACAACAAAATCACACAAAAATAATCAATGGAAATCCAATTTATCAACCCATGGAGGTCTGGATTTGGAGTCACACTCAAAATTAAAGTGGAAAACCACACTACAGGCTGATCCAACTTTGATGTAATGTCCTTAAAACAAGTCAAAATGAGGCTCAGTAGTGTGTGTGGCCTCCACGTGCCTGTATGACCTCCCTACAACGCCTGGGCATGCTCCTGATGAGGTGGCGGATGGTCTCCTGAGGGATCTCCTCCAGGACCTGGACTAAAGCATCCGCCAACTCCTGGACAGTCTGTGGTGCAACGTGGCGTTGGTGGATGGAGCGAGACATGATGTCCCAGATGTGCTCAATTGGATTCAGGTCTGGGGAACGGGCGGGCCAGTCCATAGCATCAATGTCTTCCTCTTGCAGGAACTGCTGACACACTCCAGCCACATGAGGTCTAGCATTGTCTTGCATTAGGAGGAACCCAGGGCCAACCGCACCAGCATATGGTCTCACAAGGGGTCTGAGGATCTCATCTCGGTACCTAATGGCAGTCAGGCTACCTCTGGCGAGCACATGGAGGGCTGTGCGGCCCCCCAAAGAAATGCCACCCCACACCATGACTGACCCACCGCCAAACCGGTCATGCTGGAGGATGTTGCAGGCAGCAGAACGTTCTCCACGGCGTCTCCAGACTCTGTCACATCTGTCACATGTGCTCAGTTTGAACCTGCTTTCATCTGTGAAGAGCACAGGGCGCCAGTGGCGAATTTGCCAATCTTGGTGTTCTCTGGTAAATGCCAAACGTCCTGCACGGTGTTGGGCTGTAAGCACAACCCCCACCTGTGGACGCCGGGCCCTCATACCACCCTCATGGAGTCTGTTTCTGACCGTTTGAGCAGACAGCAGGCACATTTGTGGCCTGCTGGAGGTCATTTTGCAGGGCTCTGGCAGTGCTCCTCCTGCTCCTCCTTGCACAAAGGCGGAGGTAGCGGTCCTGTTGCTGGGTTGTTGCCCTCCTACGGCCTCCTCCACATCTCTTGATGTACTGGCCTGTCTCCTGGTAGCGCCTCCATGCTCTGGACACTACGCTGACAGACACAGCAAACCTTCTTGCCACAGCTCGCATTGATGTGCCATCCTGGATGAGCTGCACTACCTGAGCCACTTGTGTGGGTTGTAGACTCCATCTCATGCTACCACTAGAGTGAAAGCACCGCCAGCATTCAAAAGTGACCAAAACATCAGCCAGGAAGCATAGGAACTGAGAAGTGGTCTGTGGACACTCACCTGCAGAACCACTCCTTTATTGGGGGTGTCTTGCTAATTGCCTATAATTTCCACCTGTTGTCTATTCCATTTGCACAACAGCATGTGAAATTTATTGTCAATCAGTGTTGCTTCCTAAGTGGACAGTTTGATTTCACAGAAGTGTGATTGACTTGGAGTTACATTATGTTGTTTAAGTGTTCCCTTTATTTTTGTTGAGCAGTGTATATATATATATATATATATATATACAGTATTATATATATACAGTATATGTATGTAATTATTATAATAAAGGGGCAATTAGCAGGTGACATAATAACAAAGCGCCCTCCGGGTTTCTGTAAAAAGGTCAGCGATTGGGTTGGAGAAATGTAACCATTCTCAATAGTAAAACAAACATGTAAATGTGGATGTGTGTGTTGTGCGTGTGTGTATGTGTGTGTGTGTGTGTGTGTGTGTGTGTGTGTGTGTGTGTGTGTGTGTGTGTGTGTGTGTGTGCATGTGTGTGTGTGTGTGTGTGTGTGTTCTTGTACATTATGCTGCTTGATCAGAATGTGTTAATCCCTAATTCCAGGTATACAGCCAGACCCTACACACTGCACAGCCCGTGATGTGTTGCCAGATATTTGGTTTAATCCTGATTAGTCTCACTCTATTTCCCACTCCCAGTCTCTCTCTCTATTCGCCAGTCTTGTCAGCGTCTGTCACTGTTAGTGTTTTCATAATGAAACCTGGAAAACCAGAGCTGAATAAAAGAGGGAAATGATTACTGGAATACTCAGAACACACCCTGAAGAATGTAGTGGTCCTGTGAAGTGTTTACTATAGAGAATGTAGTGGTCCTGTGAAGTGTTTACTATAGAGAATGTAGTGGTCCTGTGAAGTGTTTACTATAGAGAATGTAGTGGTCCTGTGAAGTGTTTACTATAGAGAATGTAGTGGTCATGTGAAGTGTTTACTATAGAGAATGTAGTGGTCCTGTGAAGTGTTTACTATAGAGAATGTAGTGGTCCTGTGAAGTGTTTACTATAGAGAATGTAGTGGTCCTGTGAAGTGTTTACTATAGAGAATGTAGTGGTCCTGTGAAGTGTTTACTATAGAGAATGTAGTGGTCCTGTGAAGTGTTTACTATAGAGAATGTAGTGGTCCTGTGAAGTGTTTACTATAGAGAATGTAGTGGTCCTGTGAAGTGTTTACCATAGAGAATGTAGTGGTCCTGTGAAGTGTTTACTATAGAGAATGTAGTGGTCATGTGAAGTGTTTACTATAGAGAATGTAGTGGTCCTGTGAAGTGTTTACTATAGAGAATGTAGTGGTCCTGTGAAGTGTTTACTATAGAGAATGTAGTGGTCATGTGAAGTGTTTACTATAGAGAATGTAGTGGTCATGTGAAGTGTTTACTATAGAGAATGTAGTGGTCATGTGAAGTGTTTACTATAGAGAATGTAGTGGTCCTGTGAAGTGTTTACCATAGAGAATGTAGTGGTCCTGTGAAGTGTTTACTATAGAGAATGTAGTTTACTATAGAGAATGTAGTGGTCCTGTGAAGTGTTTACTATAGAGAATGTAGTGGTCATGTGAAGTGTTTACTATAGAGAATGTAGTGGTCATGTGAAGTGTTTACTATAGAGAATGTAGTGGTCATGTGAAGTGTTTACTATAGAGAATGTAGTGGTCCTGTGAAGTGTTTACTATAGAGAATGTAGTGGTCATGTGAAGTGTTTACTATAGAGAATGTAGTGGTCATGTGAAGTGTTTACTATAGAGAATGTAGTGGTCATGTGAAGTGTTTACTATAGAGAATGTAGTGGTCATGTGAAGTGTTTACTATAGAGAATGTAGTGGTCATGTGAAGTGTTTACTATAGAGAATGTAGTGGTCATGTGAAGTGTTTACTATAGAGAATGTAGTGGTCATGTGAAGTGTTTACTATAGAGAATGTAGTGGTCATGTGAAGTGTTTACTATAGAGAATGTAGTGGTCATGTGAAGTGTTTATTATAGAGAATGTAGTGGTCATGTGAAGTGTTTACTATAGAGAATGTAGTGGTCATGTGAAGTGTTTACTATAGAGAATGTAGTGGTCCTGTGAAGTGTTTACCATAGAGAATGTAGTGGTCATGTGAAGTGTTTACTATAGAGAATGTAGTGGTCCTGTGAAGTGTTTACTATAGAGAATGTAGTGGTCATGTGAAGTGTTTACTATAGAGAATGTAGTGGTCATGTGAAATGTTTACTATAGAGAATGTAGTGGTCCTGTGAAGTGTTTACTATAGAGAATACAGCTGTACTATATGTAGCAGTAATTTGTGGTTGGACACACACACACACACACACACACACACACACACACACACACACACACACACACTAACCTCTGAAATACACCCAAGGCAAGAAATGGAGTTTGAACGGAAAATATAACACAGCATTTAGATGTTTCTATGTATCAAGGATTCCTTCATTCCTTAGAGACTACGATTATACAGCTGTATTATACTGGTTGTGATTAATGGTCCGTAAGCACAAAGACGGATCGTTGTGTGAAGGACTATCTATGCCATGTATTTCTCACTGTTTATATTACTCACTGTACACAGATGAGAGGCTAGTGACGTTTTCCTAGTCATCTCATAAAGGTTGCCCCTGTATGCTGAAATATAGGTCATCTTCACACCAGACTTGAAATGCTTTGACCTTTGACTACAAGGTTTCATCTCATACAATGTGTCTGTGTTTTATTCATACAACCTACATTGTATGAATAAAATATCTGAGTCCCAGAGGGGCACATTGAGGTTACAACAGACAGACAGACAGACAGACAGACAGACAGACAGACAGACAGACAGACAGACAGACAGACAGACAGACAGACAGACAGACAGACAGACAGACAGACAGACAGACAGACAGACAGACAGACAGACAGACAGACAGACAGACAGACAGACAGACAAAAAAGTATTTGATCCCCTGCTGATTTTGTATGTTTACCCACTGATAAAGAAAGGATCAGTCTATAATTTTAATGGTAGGTTTATTTGAACAGTGAGAGACAGAATAACAACAAAAATATCCAGAAAAACGCATATCAAAATTTTTATAAATTGTATTGCATTTTAATGAGGCAAATAAGTATTTGACCCCCTCTCAATCAGAAAGATTTCTGGCTCCCAGGTGTCTTTTATACAGGTAACGAGCTGAGATTAGGGGCACACTCTTAAAGGGAGTGCTCCTAATCTCAGTTTGTTACCTGTAAAAAAGTAACCTGTCCACAGAAGCAATCAATCAATCAGATTCCAAACTCTCCACCATGGCCAAGACCAAAGAGTTCTCCAAGGATGTCAGGGACAAGATTGTAGACCTACACAAGGCTGGAATGGGCTACAAGACCATCGCCAAGCAGCTTGGTGAGAAGGTGACAACATTTGGTGCGATTATTCGCAAATGGAAGAAACACAAAAGAACTGTCAATATCCCTCGGCCTGGGGCTCCATGCAAGATCTCACCTTGTGGGGATGCAATGATCATGAGAACGGTGAGGAATCAGCCCAGAACTACACGGGAGGATCTTGTCAATGATCTCAAGGCAGCTGGGACCATTGTCACCAAGAAAACAATTGGTAACACACTACACCGTGAAGGACTGAAATCCTGCAGCGCCCGCAAGGTCCCCCTGCTCAAGAATACATATACATGCCCGTCTGAAGTTTGCCAATGAATATCTGAATGATTCAGAGGACAACTGGTGAAAGTGTTGTGGTCAGATGAGACTAAAATGGAGCTCTTTGGCATCAACTCAACTCTCCGTGTTTGGAGAAGGAGGAATGCTGCCTATGACCCCAAGAACACCATCTCTACCGTCAAACATGGAGGCGGAAACATTATGCTTTGGGGGTGTTTTTCTGCTAAGGGGACAGGACAACTTCACCACATCATTTGACGGGGCCATGCACTGTCAAATCTTGGGTGAGAACCTCCTTCCGTCAGTCAGGGCATTGAAAATGGGTCGTGGATGGGTATTCCAGCATGACAATGACCCAAAACACACGGCCAAGGCAACAAAGGAGTAGCTCAAGAAGAAGCAGAATTAAGGTCCTGGAGTGGCCTAGCCAGTCTCCAGACCTTAATCCCATAGAAAATCTGTGGAGGGAGCTGAAGGTTCGAGTTGCCAAACGTCAGCCTCGTAACCTTAATGACTTGGAGAAGATCTGCAAAGAGGAGTGGGACAAAATCCCTCCTGAGATGTGTGCAAACCTGGTGGCCAACTACAAGAAACGTCTGACCTCTGTGATTGCCAACAAGGGTTTTGCCACCAAGTACTAAGTCATGTTTTGCAGAGGGGTCAAATACTTATTTCCCTCATTAAAATGGAAATAATTTTATAACATTTTTGACATGCGTTTTTCTGGATTTTGTTGTTGTTATTCTGTCTCTCACTGTTCATATAAACCTACCATTAAAATTATAGACTGATCATTTCTTTGTAAGTGTGCAAACGTACAAAATCAGCAGGGGATCAAATACTTGTTTCCCCCACTGTATAAATAGAAGATGCATAAAGGATATATAGAGGATATATAGAGGATACATAGAGGATATATAGAGGCTATATAGAGGATACATAGAGGATATATAGAGGATATATAGAGGATACATAGAGGATACATAGAGGATATATAGAGGATACATAGATGCTATATAGAGGATACATAAAGGGAATATAGAGGGTACATAGATGCTATATAGAGGGTACATAGAGGATAAATAGAGGATAAATAGACTCTATTGAGAGGACATATAGAGGATACATAGAGGATACATAAGGGATACAAAACAGATATAAAGAGGACATATAGAGGGTACATAGAGGACATATAGAGGATATATATAGGATATATAGAGGATACATAGAGGATATAAAGGGGATACATAGAGGATATATAGAGGATTCATAGAGGATATATAGAGGATACATAGAGGATACATAGAGGATATATATAGGATATATAGAGGATACATAGAGGATACATAGAGGGAATATAGAGGATACATAGAGGATATATAGAGGATACATAGAGAATACATAGAGGGAATATAGAGGGTACATAGATGCTATATAGAGGATACATAGAGGATACATAGAGGATACATAGAGGATACATAAAGGGAATATAGAGGGTACATAGATGCTATATAGAGGATACATAGAGGCTATAGAGAGGACATATAGAGGATGCATAGAGGATACATAAGGGATACAAAGCAGATATAAAGAGGACATATAGAGGATATATAGAGGATACATAGAGGATACATAGAGGATATAAAGAGAATATATAGAGTGTATATAGAGGATATATAGAGGATACATAGAGGGTACATAGAGGATATATAGTGGATACATAGAGGATACATAGAGGATACAAAGAGGATATATAGAGGATACATAGAGGATACATAGAGGACATATAGAGGATACATAGAGGATATATAGAGGATACATAGAGGATATAAAGAGGACATATAGAGGATACATAGAGGGTACATAGAAAAGACATAGAGGATGTATAGAGGATATATAGCAGATATATAGAGGATATATAGAGGATACATAGGGGATACATAGAGGATATACAGAGGATATATAGAGGATACATAGGGGATACATAGAGGATATACAGAG
This sequence comes from Salmo trutta, assembly GCF_901001165.1. Lineage (NCBI taxonomy): Eukaryota > Metazoa > Chordata > Actinopteri > Salmoniformes > Salmonidae > Salmo > Salmo trutta. The sequence goes on along the minus strand of NC_042983.1, from coordinate 42,167,244 downwards.
GATATATAGAGGATACATAGAGGATACATAGAGGATATATAGTAGTTATATAGAGGATATATATAGAGGATACATAGAGGATACATATAGAGGATACATAGAGGATATATAGTAGTTATATAGAGGATACATAGAGGATATATATAGAGGATACATAGAGGATATATAGTAGTTATATAGAGGATACATAGAGGATACATAGAGGATACATAGAGGATACATAGAGGATATATAGAGGATACATAGAGGATATATAGAGGATACATAGAGGATATATAGAGGATTCATAGAGGATATATAGAGGATACATAGAGGATATATAGAGGATACATAGAGGATATATAGAGGATACATAGAGGATATATAGAGGATACATAGAGGATATATAGAGGATACATAGAGGATATATAGAGGATACATAGAGGATATATAGAGGATACATAGAGGATATATAGAGGATACATAGAGGATATAGGACATAGAGATACACACAGTGGACGTTAGCACCTGTCTGTCTGTCTGTCTGTCTGTCTGTCTGTCTGTCTGTCTGTCTGTCTGTCTGTCTGTCTGTCTGTCTGTCTGTCTGTCTGTCTGTCTGCCTGCCTGTCTGTCTGCCTGCCTGCCTGCCTGCCTGCCTGTCTGTCTGTCTGTCTGTCTGTCTGTCTGTCTGTCTGTCCGTCCGTCCGTCCGTCCGTCCGTTTGTTTGTTTGTTTGTTGATAGACCCAAACAGGGACATAGAGGAGGTTATAACAGGTTATATGAGTAATGACTGATGCAACACCATATCTCACTGTGTGTCTGTTCACACACACTTCACACAATTACACACAGTAACTGCAGCCCTTTGTATACCCATCCAAACATACACACACACACACCAGAGTATGTGAGTGTGGCTGAGAAGTCGGAAATCTCGCTCACTGTTCATGGAGCGTTGCTTGGGCGTCCCACATCCTTTCCAACCACTCCTCACTCACAGGGAAAAAAACTGCAGCTCCAAATTCACTCCATTCATTAAAATCACATTTTAACCAACATCCATCTATTTTTGTGACTACCAGGATCCACCATTAGGTTTTGAAGTATTGTAACCAAACCATAGGGATTTGAATGAAAAGTATTATGATAAACATGAAAAGGTGACTGTGAGAAGCGCTCATCATTTCAAATAGGCTCCATGTCATATTAAACATTATTTAGGGTATATTATTTCAATTATTTCAAGTCTACAGCCTACAAAGAAATACATTGTGAAGCATTTGTGAGTGTGACATACTAGGCTGGTAGGGAGTCAGGGACATTAAGAACTCAGCATTTAAACATCGTTTTGTGGTATTAAATCACTATAGTTTAGAAATTGCGCATATAGGCTGTGACTTCGAATTAAATACAAATTAAACAAACAAAAAATATCTTATTAAGCTCAGTCTACAGTTCATTTTTAGAATTCTTTTTTAAAAATGTTTTAGAAACACCAGTTTGGTCAGTCGGTGGTTTCAGGCGATGGTGCTTGGGGAGCAGACCAGCAGCGAGGAATATACTATCGGTGCTTACAGAGCCACTGGGGATGCTTAACACCCCTGCAGGCCAGTTTTGCCAGGCTGGACAGGGATGTAGAGTCGCTTTTTTGTGGGTTTTTTCTTCTTCTATAGGTTGGCCTAAATTTTTTATAAATTTTTTTTGCGAAAAATAACCCAATCAAAATGGAAAGCTCCTTGATAGTTGGAATATGCCAACATCAATGATGGTTTATTTATATAGATAATAGAATAAAAAATGAAGGAAACATTTAAAATAACAGATTTTTTGGGGGGTTTATAAATACTTTGCTACAATGACACATTTAATTAGCTACCCACCTCATTCCTTTCTTTTAGCATGTGCTAAAAGTAAGTAAACAATCATGCTTTCGGGATATGTGTATTCAGATTACACAATAATTTTTTTAGTTGTGAACATAAGAGTATGAGAGCGGGAGCAAAACTGGAACGGAGCGAGGAGCAGAGGAGCAGAGGAGCGAGGAGCAGAGGAGCGAGGAGCAGAGGAGCAGAGGAGCGAGGAGCAGAGGAGCCGAGGAGCAGAGGAGCAGAGGAGCGAGGAGCGAATAGCGAGGAGCAGAGGAGCAGAGGAGCGAGGAGCAGAGGAGCGAGGAGCAGAGGAGCGAGGAGCAGAGGAGTGAGGAGCAGAGGAGCAGAGGAGCAGAGGAGCGAGGAGCAGAGGAGCAGAGGAGCGAGGAGCAGAGGAGCGAGGAGCAGAGGAGCAGAGGAGCGAGGAGCGAGGAGCAGAGGAGCGAGGAGCGAGGAGCAGAGGAGCGAGGAGCAGAGGAGCAGAGGAGCGAGTAGCCATTTCATTAGCTGTTCCGGAGTCTTATGGTTTGGGGTTAGAAGCTGTTTAAAAGCCTTTTGGTCCTAGACTTGGCGCTCCGGTACTGCTTGCCGTGCGGTAGCAGAGAGAACAGTCTATGACTAGGGTGGTTGGAGTCTTTGATACTTTTTAGGGCCTTCCTCTGACACCGCCTGGTATAGAGGTCCTGGATGGCAGGAAGCTTGGCCCCAGTGATGTACTGGGCCGTACACACTACCCTCTGTAGTGCCTTGCGGTTGGAGGCCGAGGTGTTGCCATACCAGGCAGTGATGCAACCAGTCAGGATGCAACTCGATGGTGCAGCTGACTCCCTACCAGCCTAGCATGTCGCACTAGCAAATGCTTCACAATGTATTTCTTTGTAGGCTATAGACTTGAAATAATTGAAGTAATCTAGCCTAAATAATGAATTTCCGTTGCTTCTTAGTCTCGCTGTCTGTCTCCTGACCTATTTAGAGTGTTAATATGCTGTTTAATATGACATGGAGCCTATTAGAAATGATGAACACTTCTTACAGTCACCTTTTCATGTTGTTTAAAGTACTTTTCATTCAAATCCAAATGGTTTGGTTTCAATACTTCAAAACCAAATGGTAGGTCCAGGTAGTCACAAAAATAGATGGGTGTTGGTTAAATTGTGATTTTATTAATGAACAGAGACAATTTGGAGGATGCAGTTTTTTTCTCTCCCTGTAAGCGAAGAGCGTTTTTTAGTGTAGTGGTTGGAAAGGATGTGGAGCGGTTAGCCTCAAGCACTGCTCCGTGAGTGACGAGATGGATTTCCGTCTGCTCATCTCTGCTCACACACTCCCTCTTTTGCTCTTGGTCCTCCTCATCTCTGTAAGTCACCGTGATTTATCACCTGCATATTTCATCAGTTTCTTTATGAAAATATTTGAGTGAACTCCATGACAGTAGCTAAAGCAAGGAGCTATAGCAGCACACAGGTAGACTCCAAATGCATGCTGGGACACGCATTCCCTGAGCTCCTGAAGTGAGCGCTACTGGTGGGAAATTGGAGCGTGCGAGAAGGCGGAAGCTCCAGTATTTGGGAATGTCCCTCCATGTTTCAGTCAAATTGGGAACGCTCCCCTCCTCACTCAGCTCCAGCTCCCCTCCTCACTCAGCTCCGGCTCCCCTCCTCACTCAGCTCTGGCTCCCCTCCTCACTCAGCTCCAGCTCCCCTCCTCACTCAGCTCCAGCTCCCCTCCTCACTCAGCTCCAGCTCCCCTCCTCACTCAGCTCCGGCTCCCCTCCTCACTCAGCTCTGGCTCCCCTCCTCACTCAGCTCCAGCTCCCCTCCTCACTCAGCTCCAGCTCCACTCCTCACTCAGCTCCAGCAGCTCCCCTCCTCACTCAGCTCCAGCTCCCCTCCTCACTCAGCTCCAGCTCCCCTCCTCACTCAGCTCCGGCTCCACTCCTCACTCAGCTCCGGCTCCCCTCCTCATTCAGCTCCGGCTCCCCTCCTCACTCAGCTCCGGCTCCCCTCCTCACTCAGCTCCGGCTCCCCTCCTCACTCAGCTCCAGCTCCCCTCCTCACTCAGCTCCAGCTCCGCTCACATACTCTGACACACACAAACATATACAAACACACACGTGCACATACACACACACACACACACGGACACAAGCACCCACACACAGTAACTCCGCCCATGTGTATACCCACCCACCCTTTGCAAACATCAGACCACCCCACTGGCAGGGCAGGGGTCTCCAGTCTGTGCTGTGTCGCGGGGCCTAGGGGTCTCCAGTGACAAACGGGTGTGTGTGGGGAATACGGCCTAAGGGAGGTTTAGGGTTTCATCCACTATCAGGGGGTGGGGGTGGAGGGGGGGAGGTAAGTTTTCATCCACTATCAGGGGGGGGGGGAAGGAGGAGGGGGGAGGGTAAGTTTTCATCCACTGTCAGGGGGTGGGGGAGGGAGGGAGGAGGGGGGAGGTTAGGTGAGGGCTGTGTTACTATGGAAACTGTCACATTGCGTAGGGTCTGGTTGTGGGTACGGTGCGGTAGGTTCCCGCACCACAAGTCCGGTCAGAACGCTGGGCACCTGATCCTGATCCTTTTAAAGCTCCACATAACCTTTCCCGATCCTTTTAAAGCTCCACATAACCTTTCCTGATCATTTTAAAGCTCCACATAACCTGATCCTGATCCTTTTAAAGCTCCACATAACCTGATCCTGATCCTTTTAAAGCTCCACATAACCTTTCCAACTGGAATATTTGGTGGGATCCGGTTTCACGGACGTAGGACAACGACTAGATTTTCTCCGCCACCGAAAGCTGTCTATCTTTACCTCTGTGAAGACCAAGCATGCGTCCCCAATGGCATCCTTTTCCCTACATAGTGCACTACTTTTGACCAGGACCAATTAGTAGTGCATTACTTTTGACCAGGGCCAATAGTAGTGCATTACTTTTGACCAGGACCAATAGTAGTGCATTACTTTTGACCAGGACCAATAGCAGTGCATTACTTTTGACCAGGGCCAATAGTAGTGCATTACTATAGAGCAGGGCCCATAGTAGTGCACTATGTAGTTGATATGGTGCCATTCGGAACGCAGTCCAACAGAGAGTTACGGAGCAATTGGAACCTGATACGGTTTCTGGCTGCAGTGCTACATGATACCAGGGGAGAGGAGGAGACCCTGAAAGTGCTTCACCGTTTCCATGTCACAACTGTTTCTGCAGTTTTCTATTCACATTAGGGCCTTCTTTTATCCCTGTGGTCCCTGTGGTCCCTGTGGTCCCTGTGAGCCACTGTGTGTCTGTGAGCCGCTGTGAGCCGCTGTGGTCCCTGTGATCCCTGTGGTCCCTGTGAGCCACTGTGTGTCTGTGAGCCGCTGTGAGCCGCTGTGGTCCCTGTGGTCCCTGTGGTCCCTGTGAGCCACTGTGTGTCTGTGAGCCGCTGTGAGCCGCTGTGGTCCCTGTGATCCCTGTGGTCCCTGTGATCCCTGTGGTCCCTGTGGTCCCTGTGAGCCGCTGTGTGTCTGTGAGCCGCTGTGTGTCTGTGAGCCGCTGTGTGTCTGTGAGCCGCTGTGTGTCTGTGAGCCGCTGTGAGCCGCTGTGGTCCCTGTGATCCCTGTGGTCCCTGTGATCCCTGTGGTCCCTGTGATCCCTGTGGTCCCTGTGGTCCCTGTGAGCCGCTGTGTGTCTGTGAGCCGCTGTGTGTCTGTGAGCCGCTGTGAGCCGCTGTGGTCCCTGTGATCCCTGTGGTCCCTGTGAGCCGCTGTGTGTCTGTGAGCCGCTGTGAGCCGCTGTGTGTCTGTGAGCCGCTGTGGTCCCTGTGATCCCTGTGGTCCCTGTGAGCCGCTGTGTGTCTGTGAGCCGCTGTGTGTCTGTGAGCCGCTGTGAGCCGCTGTGTGTCTGTGAGCAGTTCTGTTTCTGCAGTTTGCTTAACATTAGGGCCTTCTTTACGCCAGTCTGAAGGGGGGAAATTATGTTGCTCTTAGTCAGTGATCTGAGATCTGAGATTGACGTACAGTAGCCATGTTATAGTAGCCACGTCACTGATCTGAGATCTGAGATTGATATTGTCACGGCTGTCTGAAGGAGCGGACCAAGATGCAGCGTTTGTGTAGTTCCACATATTTTATTCATCCGTGAAACGTAATGCAAACACCAAATACCAGAAATAACACAAAAACAACAAACCGTGACGCAGGAGGCACAAACACACTCACAAAATATAAACACCCACAAAACACAAGTGAGACAAACACCAACTTAAATATGACCTCCAATTAGAGACAACGACAACCGGCTGCCTCTAATTGGAGGTCATGCCAAACAAAAACCAACCTAGAAATACAAAACTAGAAACTAAACAGAGAAATACAAAAACGGACAAACATCCCATGTCACGCCCTGACCTACTCTAACATAGAAAATAACAACTTACTATGGTCAGGACGTGACAGATATACAGTAGTCATGTTATAGTAGCCACGTCCTCCTGTGGAACTAAGATTACGGTAAAAATTAGACATAGCCACGTCCTCCTGTGGGACTAAGATTACGGTAAAAATTAGACATAGCCACGTCCTCCTGTGGGACTAAGATTATGGTAAAAATTAGACATAGCCACGTCCTCCTGTGGGACTAAGATTACGGTAAAAATTAGACATAGCCACGTCCTCCTGTGGGACTAAGATTACGGTAAAAATTAGACATAGCCACGTCCTCCTGTGGGACTAAGATTACGGTAAAAATTAGACATAGCCACGTCCTCCTGTGGGACTAAGATTACGGTAAAAATTAGACATAGCCACGTCCTCCTGTGGGACTAGATTGGGGTTAAGATGACGGTTTGACATAGACATGTTTTCCTGTGGAACTAATGTAGTTGAGGAATGACTCCTGTGGGATATCAACAAGATGTCATTGTTTTACAAATTTGACATCAGATTCCGATGTTTTAACCCAAAGTTTCTCCAAAATTCTAAATTCGATGTTTCTCCAAACGTGTTCATCGTCCATCCATGTCTGAGGACGTCGGGAGATGACTTGGAAACCGGACACTAGGGGGCAACAGTGAGCGCTGTTCCGTTCAAGTAGGTTTTGGTTTTGGATGAGCGTTGTGGACGGGGATTGCGGATGGGTGTAATCCAGAGATAGAAAGCTGTTTTTTAGATTTTTGCTTTAAGCCTATCCCAAAACCTTAACTCTTACCTTAACCATTCAGAGTTAATGCCTAACCTTAAAAAAAAATCTGAATTTAATTCCTAAACTTAATCTTGGAACAATATAGGGAAGTAACCAAACACTTTAAAATTTGACGTTTGAAAGAACTTTTACATTTGACGGTTTGAGGAACATTGATGAACGTCTAATTCTGACGTGAGAGTGTGAGAGCTGGTTGACCATGACTGTCTTCAAAACAGTGTTTTATTTACACATTTTTCTACATTCACTATAATGGGGGCTCCTGTTTACTGCTAACAACGCCTGCAGTACCGCAGTCAGCCTTGAACTCCTGTAGCTTCAATGAGAAGGGACAGTCATTGTCCCCTTGGTCACACAACACAGACAAACATGAACAATACCCTGACTAAAATACTGAAAACATCAAATCACTACATCTTATTTTGTCCTCTCCTCCTGGGAAAGAAAAAAACACTTAACAACAGTAGAAATAAAACAATTTCAAAGATTTTACTGAGTTACAGTTCAAATAAGGAAATCAGTCAATTGAATAAATTCATTAGGCCCTAATCTATTGATGTCACATGACTGGGCAGGGGTGCAGCCATGGGTCGGCCTGGGAGGGCATAGGCCCACCCACTTGGGGAGCCAATCAGAATGAGTTTTTCCCAACAAAAGGGCAGACAGAAAACAGATAGAAATACTCCTCAATACCCTGGGCATGCACATCTTCCTTTGTGTGCACAGACCATATAGTCTCCGGCACAGCCTCACACGCTGCGATTTGTAAACAAACCAAAAAGCCATATGTCAGGGTAGCTTCGCTAATCGCTACAGAGCACAGCACACCCACCCCCCCCACCCCAAAAAATATTTTGTCGACCCTTGTTATTTTTTTTGCTGTATCATGTTTTGATAACATTACACAATCCATAGATATTAAACGCTGGAATGTAATTTTCGGCGGAACTTGATGTGCAACAGATTCATTCATGTAGGAACAAACTGCAGATCCAACTTAAGTTAGACACTCTGGTGTCCCTTGCCCATTTCAAAAATGTTATGGAGGATCAATATGATGTTGTCTGTGATTGTTTCTGTTGAATTGTGTCTTTGTTTTGTATGTTTGAAATGTTCTTGTCTGTATGCCTAAAACTGTACATGTCAACATGTTTACACAGGGCACAGCCGTAAAAGAGATCCAGGTCTCAGTCTGTTTTCCCTGTTAAAATAAAGATTTAAAAAAAATATATATAATAATAATAATTTACAAATTAACCGACCAAATTTTCTTTGAGTCAAAGTTGTTTGTCATTTTGGTCTGCGGCTGTAAATGTACATGTTGGTCATTTAGCAGACACTTCTATTCAGAGCTACTTCAGTCAGTACATTCAACAAAGGTAGGTAAACAACCACATGTAAAAAAACATAATTTTTTTTTAAAGTACAACGTTTATGTAACCATTACTGAGAATGTTGTTGTAGTTCACCTGGACTGTAGGTTAATTCACTGTACCTTGAGCCCTGCTGGCTCCTAGAGCTGGTCGGAGAATCTCATTGGAAGAGAAAGAAGCGGAAAACATAGCTGAAATCCTCCACTATACCATTGTTAAAATTGTAAATAAACTTTTGAATGTGAAGAAGTGTTTTATTCATTTAGGTGTTACGATGAACACATCCCAAAGAACTACAACTGACACATTGGACTCATTGGGGAGGTACTTGTTCTAATTGAGTTAAAACAATGAGTACATTTTGTTAATCTGACATAATCATTTCTAATTATTATTTCTCAATTCAGTAGTGTTTCAATAACACAATTAAATAGAACTGTACTAATAATTTCATTTAAAATATAACCTGTTTTCATTTGAAGTAACTACTGTCCAAAATAACCTGTTTCCATTTGGTGCAACTACTGTCCAAAATTGAATTAACTTCTATGGGCTATGTGGGACGCTAGCGGGACACAGCCAGTGAAATATCAGGGCGGCAAATTCAAAAACAACAAAATGTCATAATTCAACTTCCTCAAAAATACAACTATTTTACACCATTTTAAAGATACACTTCTCGTTAATCTAACCACATTGTCCGATTTCAAAAAGGTTTTACAGCGAAAGCAAAACATTAGATTATGTTAGGAGAGTACAAAGACAAAAATAATCACACAGCCATTTTCCAAGCAAGGACATGTCAATAAAACCCAAAACACAGCTAAATGAAGCATTAACCTTTGACGATCTTCATCAGATGACACTCCTAGGACATTATGTTACACAATACATGTATGTTTTGTTCGATAAAGTTCATATTTATATCCAAAAACAGCATTTTACATTGGCGCATGATGTTCAGGAAATGTATTCCCACCAAAACTTCCGGTGAATGTGCACATCAATTTACAAAAATACTCATAATAAACGTTGACAAAATATAAAACAATTATTGAAGAATTATAGATAGATTACCCCTGGATGCAACCGCTGTGTCAGATTATAAAATAGCTTTACAGAGAAAGCACATTATTCAATATTCTGAGTACATAGCTCAGCCATCACAGCGAGCTATACAGACACCCGCCAAGTTCGGGGCAACCTAAACTCAGAATTAGTATTAGAAATATTCTCTTACCTTTGCTGATCTTCGTCAGAATGCACTCCCAGGACTGCTACTTCCACAAGAAATGTTGTTTTTGTTCGAAATAATCCATATTTATGTCCAAATACCTCCGTTTTGTTTGTGCGTTCAGACCACTATCCAAAGGCATAACGCGCGAGCGTGGTACCAGAGACGAAAAGTCAAAATGTTCCATTACCGTACTTAAAAGCATGTCAAACGCTGTTTAAAATCAATCTTTATGGTATTTTTAACATAAAATTGTGATAATATTCCAACCCGGACAATAGCGTATTCATTCAAGGAGAAAAAGAAGGAACGGCGCGCTCGCGGGATCGCGCATATCCAATCCCTTTGTTGCCAGGCAGACCACTCAGTAACTGAGCTCCTATTATCTGCCCAGTAACAGGAGAAGGCTCAAACCACTTTCTGAAGGCTGTTGACAGCCAATGGAAGCCTTAGGAAGTGCAACGTAACCCCACATATACTGTAGTTTCGAAAGGGACTAGAAAGAAGAACTACAATTCTCAGATCCTCCACTTCCTGGTTGACTTTTTCTCAGGTTTTTGCCTGCCATATGAGTTCTGTTATACTCACAGACACCATTCAAACATCATTATGTCTGTCATGGATTGGTCATCACCGGGCTATCTGCATTGTGTCCCGCCACCCACCACCTGCCAACCCCTCTGTTACACTACTGCTACTCTCTGTTCATTATATATGCATAGTCACTTTAACCATATCTACATGTACATACTACCTCAATCAGCCTGACTAACCGGTGCCTGTATATAGCCTCTCTACTGTATATAGCCTCTCTACTGTATATAGCCTCTCTACTGTATGTAGCCTCTCTACTGTAAATATCCTGTCTACTGTATATAGCCTCTCTACTGTATATCCTGTCTACTGTATATAGCCTCTCTACTGTATGTAGCCTCGCTAATGTTAAAGCCTCTCTACTGTATATAGCCTCTCTACTGTATGTAGCCTCTCTACTGTATATAGCCTCTCTACTGTATATAGCCTCTCTACTGTATGTAGCCTCTCTACTGTATATAGCCTGTCTTTTTACTGTTGTTTTTATTTCTTTGCCTACCTATTGTTCACCTAATACCTATTTTGCACTATTGGTTAGAGCATGTAAGTATGCATTTCACTGTAAGGTCTACTACACCTGTTGTATTCAGCGCACGTGACAAATAACCTTTGATTTGATTTGATCCGAGCTCATATATTACCCTGAGGACTGAGAATCAGGCAGGGATTTTCTCTCTCTCTCTCTCTATCTCTCTCTCTCCCTCTCTCTCTCTCTGTATACAGTCAAGACAGTGCTGTGGGGGTTCCTACCCACAATGCCTGCGTCGAGCAACCATGATTGTTCAGCCTTGTTGTAGTCCTGACTCTACTCTACTTCAACTAGGTGGTGGAGGGATTTTAGCAGGGTTGGACAATCAAAGGACAATGATTTGCATTTAATTGGGGGAAAGAGAGAATCCACTTTCTCCATTTTCTGGGCGTATGTGAGTTATGATGTTCTTTACAGTGACATAAGCCTACTTTAACAAAAAAAGCTACTCAGATGAATGTACAGTAGACACCGCATTTTACTGGACAAACTTCAGAGAGGCTGGATTGTTGTTGTCTGTTGACTCCTGGGAACACAGGCAGAAAGGAGGAGCTAGTGGATAGTCACATTGTCTGTCATGGATCAATATATAGCCTAAATTCTATGAACTTGACAGTGAGATACAATGACATACTCAAAACATTCTCCACGTGGAGAGAAAGGTGTCTGTCTGACCATGGTTTACTTCTGTGGCTAGTCAGAGCAGAGGGATGCTGGGATGGGTAGCCTAAGAGAAAATGGCGTATATAGGCAAATACAATATTACTTCTCACATCTGGTCCCTGTGTTAGATAGGACAGAATGTTACTCTGCTAAACACAGAAGTGCAAAATTGAGGGATGGATCAAGGCTGCGTCACATCCGGCTGTGATTGGGAGTCTCATAAGGCGGCGCACAATTGGCCCAGCGTCGTCCAGGTTTGGCCGGGGTAGGCCCAAAAAAATAATGTATAAGTTAAGAATTTGTTCTTAACTGACTTGCCAGCAAGCACAGCTAGGTTTATTACTGTAGAGACACCTTGCAATAGTTGGAGACAGCTTTGTGTTTGGTAAGAAAACGAAGGCGATGCGGTAGAGTAAGTACTGGTACAACAATGATTTACTCAGTGAGCTATATATTAAAGTTATATTATATGGATCTACTTCATCGCATAGTTAGCTATGCTGTAGCTACAGCTAGCTAGATAGCCGTACTTGTATAGTTAGCGAGAAACTGCTACTTGCTAGCTAACTACACTTTCGTTGTGGCGGCGCCGTGCATGTGTTTCCAGAAACGATGACGTGTACCAGCTGTGTTGACATTTCACCTATCCACTTCAGCAACTCGTCAAAATGAGATGGCTCTTTTCTTGCTCACTGTTTCCCCCGGCTTCAGAGGGTATTGCAGACTGCAGTAAGCCACAGTAGCAACAGGTTGTAAACAGGAAGTAAGGAGCTCACACGTGTTTGTCAGAAAGAATTTACATTTTAGTCATTTAGCAGACGCTCTTATCCAGAGCAACTTACAGTAGTGAATGCATACATTTCATTTTCATTTAATACATTTTTTTTTCTTTGTACTTGGCCCCCCGTGGGAATCAAACCCACAACCCACAACCCTGGTGTTGCAAACACCATGCTCTACCAACTGAGCTACAGGAAAGGCAGACACAGATTTCCACAAAGTTCCCATTATGGATTTCCCACTTCAAACAAAATAATATATCATACTTTGACTAAAACAATGACTTATTGACTTAAATCGTTGTACAACATCACAAATAAGCGCTGGGCATCGATTTTCATCGGTGTGTGCGTTTAAAAAACGTTGAAAGTAATGGGTATGTTAAAAGTGAGGTCATGTAGGAGAGATTAAATTTATGTACAATGATACTCTGTTTGTTTCTATAATCTGTGAGAGTGTGTCTTAATAATATGTGAATGTGTAGAGCTAAGATTCCAAACCTCTGATAAATATCAAGGAAACCTGTTGTTTCACAGCAGAGAGCAGTGTCATGCAGACCCGACCTGCATGCATATGTTTTTGTTCGCCACGGACCAGGTTGTGTAATGGTCTTACATACCTGGAAACCTTAGTAATCTTTTCCCAGGCGTGTATTGCATTATTCTGAGAATTCTTCACAGTATGTCACTGTGTTGAAAATTCTCTTATCAAATCGGAATGTTTGTTAGTTTTGTGATGTTTTCCTAACCTGTTTTCATCCCTTTTAGCCTATTTTAGCTAAAATCTAAAAACTCACCTGTAGTATTGAGCCTGGGGAGGACATGTTACGTTTTTCATGTTCTGAGTTTTTCTAGGAATTTGTTTTTTGAGTGAAGTCAAATGGTCCAATGGTGTTTTTCTGCAGACGGGGCCCAAGGGCTGACAATATTCTACACTCAGCTATCTGTCGACCTGCCTGCCTGTTCCTTTTCAGTCAGTCAACTTCGGTACAACATACTATGGGAGAATCGCACTCACGCGACTTCGGCTGAAGGATCTACAATCACGCCTAACAGGGCCAATGAGATCTACGCCTCGCTGGAAGCCCCAACCTTCCACAAGGTGATAAGTGTGAGGCTCGGATTCATTCCTTCCATTATTCAGCCCTTCACCTCGATGTGAACCGGAACGATTCACACTACTGAAACAAACAATTGGAAAACGAGACCGTCTTTCGTTTGCACCAACTAAACTGTCCCTTAGTGGTGGAGCGTTCTCACCCCTTGGACGTTGTGTGCTGAAGTTAGTACTTGTTTTCATAAGTTTCTAATAACAACCAATGAGTTATTCTTCAAGTAAGACGGCAAAGGAAATGACCGGGACGACGACGGCTAGGCCGGGACCGAGGTGTAGGAAGTGGAGATAGAGCAAATGTCTTGTCTGCCTGGGAGTGGGGTACCTAACCTGGCTCCTGTGTGCTCTGTCGCTGGTTACGGGAGGCTACTCGAAGACAGAGGACGGCCAGGTTCAGTGGGTGCCGCCTGTGTCTGTCTCGGTCAAGCACTACTTGCCTCTCTTCCCGGACTTGTTGATTGAGGGTCCAGTCCCAGCTAGGTGATCCGGTCCTACGTGGACATTCCAGACCGGGCTAGCTAAACGAGCACTGCATAGCATGCTAGCCAGGTTGGCTAACTCTCATGTTTTATTGGTTTTCAAATCCACTTTATTTCATTGTCCAGAAGCCAAAGGCCCTTAATTATTTTATTAACCTATCCTAGTTGTTTCGTCTTTATATTCCTCCTCTTTCTAAGTTTCTAACAGACGTTTTCATCTCTGTCTCATATGGAACCGCTATCAGGTGAGCTGTTCAGAATGGTGTTTTCACAGGTGAGCTGTTCAGAATGGTGTTTTCACAGGTGAGCTGTTCAGAATTTTGTTTTCACAGGTGAGCTGTTCAGAATTTTGTTTTCACAGGTGAGCTGTTCAGAATGGTGTTTTCACAGGTGAGCTGTTCAGAATGGTGTTTTCACAGGTGAGCAGTTCAGAATGGTGTTTTCACAGGTGAGCAGTTCAGAATGGTGTTTTCACAGGTGAGCTGTTCAGAATTTTGTTTTCACAGGTGAGCTGTTCAGAATGGTGTTTTCACAGGTGAGCTGTTCAGAATGGTGTTTTCACAGGTGAGCTGTTCAGAATGGTGTTTTCACAGGTGAGCTGTTCAGAATGGTGTTTTCACAGGTGAGCTGTTCAGAATGGTGTTTTCACAGGTGAGCTGTTCAGAATGGTGTTTTCACAGGTGAGCTGTTTAGAATGGTCTTTTCACAGGTGAGCTGTTCAGAATGGTGTTTTCACAGGTGAGCTGTTCAGAATGGTGTTTTCACAGGTGAGCTGTTCAGAATGGTGTTTTCACAGGTGAGCTGTTCAGAATGGTGTTTTCACAGGTGAGCTGTTCAGAATGGTGTTTTCACAGGTGAGCTGTTTAGAATGTTTGGTGACACTGTACACCAGTCCCAACGTCAACAGTGAAGAGGCGACTCTGGGATGCTGGCCTTCTAAGCAGAGTTGCAAAGAAAAAGCCATATCTCAGACTGGCCAATAAAAAGAAAAGATTAAAAAGAACACAGACACTAGACAGAGGAACTCTGCCTAAAAAGCCAATATCCCGGAGTCGCCTCTTCACTGTTGACGTTGAGACCGGTGTTTTGCGGGTACTCTTTATGAAACTGCCAGTTGAGGATTTGTGAGGCACCTGTTTCTCAAACTAGACACACTAATGTACTTGTCCTCTTGCTCAGTTGTGCACCGGGCCCTCCCACTCCTTCTATTCTGGTTAGAGACAGTTTGCGCTGTTCTGTGAAGGGAGTAGTACACAGCGTTGTACGAGATCTTCAGTTTCTTGGCAATTTCTCGCATGGAATAGCTTTTATTTCTCAGAACAAGAATAGACTGACGGGTTTCAGAATAAAATAATTTGTCTCTGGGCATTTTGAACCTGTAATCAAACCCACAAATGCTGTTGCTCCAGATACTCAACTAGTCTAAAGAAGGCCAGTTTTATTGCTTCTTTAATCAGAACAACAGTTTTCAGCTGTGTTAACATAATTGCAAAAGGGTTTTCTAATGATCAATTAACCTTTTAAAATGATAAAGTTGGATTAGCTATAAACTATCAAAATAAAGAGAGTCGCACACTCCATAAATAAACTCCCAGTAATTTAATGGGTATTTACCAACGTTTCGGCATCACTGTGCCTTCTTCAGGGTGATGTCATGAATACTTGAGCCAGGTTATGTAGACAAACAGTGCAATTAGTGTAACCAATGACAATAGTGAGGGGTGTGTCGTAATGATTAAGTTAATTAGAATGAATTAGTGAAAATGAAGAAAACAAATGGTTTATGGCTTATTAAATACAATAGGCTATTGTTATCGTATAGAAACATAATTGAATATTGTACATCATATTAGCATAAACATACATTATTGTTTTAATTTAATTTCACATATTTAAGTGTTTCGTATTTCATTACATATTTGTTACATGTAATCTTTTGGTTCAACCTTAATGTATAATAAGCATCGTCAACAGATGGGACTTTTTAGGTGTACGCTAATAAGCAGTAGAAAGAAAATATTAATTTATAAAGAAATAAATAATTTTTCATAAGAAGGGCCTGAGATCAAAGTCAATATTCAGACCACTGAGGGGTCAATGTTTTTAGGATAGGATATCCAGTAAGCCTCCCTCTGTAGTAGTAGGATCTCCGTGTTACCTCCTCTCTTTGGTAGAGCAACACGCTCAATGCCTGTGTATTTGAGGGAGGAGATAGCATGGTTAGCTTCAACAAAGTAAGCTGCAATGTTCTTACACCTGATTGAGCTGCTGTGTTCAGCTATGCGTTGTTTTAATTGTCTTTTTGTTTGTCCTACGCTTTTCCACACGAACAGGTGATGAGATAGATTACTCCTTTGGTCTTGCATGAGATGATCCCCCTCTAACAGGGATTTTTCCACCTGTATGTGGGTGTCTGAAGAAGGGTGTTTTTATAGTGCTGTTGCACTGTGCGCATGAGCCACGTTTGTAGTTCCCATTTGGAATGGGTGTCAAGAGTGTCTGAGTGGACTCAGCTTGGTGAGATCTGACCTGCCCCCTATCTCCAAAATTGCCACCACGCTTATAGACCACCAGTGGGGGTGAGATTTGTTTTGTCTGATTGCAGAATATGTCAGTGCTTTTTCAGCATTGCTTTCATTTTCTCCAACAATACTTAGTGCAAAATATGTTTGCGTTATTTTTCTTCTTTAGTTGAGTTTTTAGTAATTCCTCTCTTGGTTTTTACGATATTTTCATCATTGCAGCATCAAGAGTTTTGTCCTTGTAGCCTTTCATTTTGAATTTATCTGTCTTTTTTTTTTAGCATTTGTCACAAGCGTCGTAGTGAAGAGATCAAGGCGCAGCGTGGACAGTGCTCATTCTTAATTTATTATATGAGAACACTTAAACAGAACAATAACAACGACCAACAGTTCCATCAGGTAAAACAACTAAACGGAAAATAACCATCCACAAAACCCAAAGGATAACAGGCTGCCTAAGTAGGGCTTCCAATCAGAGACAACGAAAGACACCTGCCTCTGATTGGAAACCATACTCGGCCAAACATAGAAAACGAAACATAGAAATAGAAAACTAGAACAAATTCCCCTAGAAAAAAAAACACACAAAACATGATTAAAGTGATTAAGTCAATCTCTCCTCCACTTTGAGCCATGAGAGATTGACATGCATATTATTGATATTAGCTATCTGTGACATCCAAATGCCAGCTGTGCTGCCCTGTTCTGAGCCAATTGCAATTTTCCTAAGTCCTTTTTTATGGCACCTTTACCACATGACTGAACAGTAGTCAAGGTGCGACAAAACTAGGGCCTGTAGGACCTGCCTTGTTGATAGTGTTGTTAAGAAGGCAGAGCATCGCTTCATTATACATATACTTCTCCCCATCTTAGCTACTTCTGCATCAATATGTTTTGACCATGACAGTTTACAATCCAGGGTTACTCCAACAGTTTAGTCACCTCAACTTGCTCCATTTCCACATTATTCATTACAAGATTTAGTTGAGGTTTAGGGTTTAGTGAATGTTTTGTCACAAATACAATGCTTTTAGTTTTAGAAATATTTATGGCTAACTTATACCTTGCCAGCCATTCTGAAACTGACTGCAGCTCTTTGTTAAGTGTTGCAGTCATTTCAGTCACTGTAGTAGCTAACGTGTTGAGTCATCCGCATACATAGACACTCTGGCTTTACTCAAAGCCAGTGGCATGTCGTTAGTAAAAATGGAAAAAAGCAACGGGCCTAAACAGCTGCCCTGGAGAATTCCTGATTCTACATGGATTATGTTGGAGAGGCTTCCATTAAAGAACACCCTCTGTGTTCTGTTAGACAGGTAACTCTTTATCCACATTATAGCAGGGGGTGTAAAGCCAAAACACACGTTTTTCCAGCAGTAGACTATGATCGATAATGTCAAAAGCTGCACTGAAGTTTAACAAGATTTGCCCCAAACATAACATTCGTATTCAGGACAAAAAAATGAATTGCTTTGCCACATTTTTTTGCAGTATTACTTTAGTACCTTGTTGAAAACAGGATGCATGTTTTGGAATATTTTAATTTGTAAGGGCTTGTCTGTGGTGTGGCGGAAAGAAGTGCAGGAAGCAGCGAACACGGTGTGGTAATTTTAATCAACCACAACGTACAAAATTAAAGGACTCCCAACAACAGGGAAAAATACAACAAACAAGCACAGTCGAACAAACTGCAGTCGACACACAGAAAGACAATCCCGCACAATAGGAAGCTGAACTAAATAGCCCTCCTAATGACTAACTCAGGGCAGGTGAGAAAACATAAAAAAAGGGAAAAACAAAAAGGGAATCGGTGGCAGCTAATAGGCCGGTAACGACGACCGCCGAGCGCCAACCGAGCAGGAGGGGGCGCCATCGTCGGTAGGACTCGTGACAGTACCCCCCCCCGACGCGCGGCTCCTGCAGCGCGCCGACACCGGCCTCGAGGCCGACCCGGAGGACGAGGCGCAGGGCGATCCGGACGGAGGCGGTGGAACTCCTTCAACATGGATGGGTCCAAGACGTCCTCCGTCGGCACCCAGCACCTCTCCAACGGACCGTACCCCTCCCAGTCCATGAGGTACTGCAGGCCCCCCGCCCGGCGTCTCGAGTCCAGAATGGCCCTTACGCTGTACGCCGGGGACCCCCCGATGTCCAGGGGGGGTGGAGGGACCTCCGGCACCTCATCTTCTTGTAGGGGACCAGCTACCACCGGCCTGAGGAGAGACACATGAAACGAGGGGTTAATACGGTTATAGGAAGGGAGTTGCAACCGATAACACACCTCGTTTATCCTCCTCAGGACTTTGAAGGGCCCCACACACTGCGGCCCCAGCTTCCGGCAGGGCACGCGGAGGGACAGGTTCCGGGTCGAGAGCCAGACCCTGTCACCCGGTGCGAACACCGGCGCCTCACTGCGGTGGCGGTCAGCACTCCTTTTCTGCCTGGCACTGGCCTCCTTCAGTGAGTCCTGTACTGCTCTCCAGGTCTCCTTGGAGTGCTGAACCCAGTCCTCCACCGCAGGAGCCTTGGTCTGGCTCTGGTGCCATGGGGCCAGGACCGGCTGGTACCCTAACACACACTGGAAGGGTGACATGTTAGTAGAGGAGTGGCGAAGTGAGTTCTGGGCTAACTCTGCCCAGGGAATATACCTCGCCCACTCCCCTGGCCGGTCCCGGCAATACGACCTCAGGAACCTGCCCACCTCCTGGTTCACCCTCTCCACCTGCCCATTGCTCTCGGGGTGATAACCGGAGGTTAAACTGACCGAGACCCCCAGCCGCTCCATAAACGCCTTCCAGACCCTGGATGTGAACTGGGACCCCGATCAGAGAAAATATCCTCCGGCACCCCGTAGTGCCGGAAGACGTGGGTAAATAGGGCCTCCGCAGTCTGCAGGGCCGTAGGGAGACCGGGCAAGGGGAGGAGACGGCAGGACTTAGAAAACCGATCCACAACCACCAGGATCGCAGTGTTCCCCTGAGAGGAGGGAAGATCTGTCAGGAAGTCGATAGACAGGTGCGACCATGGTCGTTGCGGAACGGGGAGGGGCTGTAACTTCCCTCTCGGTAAATGCCTAGGAGCCTTACTCTGGGCACACACCGAACAGGAAGAGACATATGACCTCACGTCCTTAGCCAAGGTGGGCCACCAATACTTCCCCCTTAGACTCCGCACTGTCCTCTCTACACCAGGATGACCCGCCGCAGGTAGCGTGTGCGCCCACCGAATCAACCGATCGCGAACATCGAGCGGCACATACATGCGCCCCTCGGGCACCTGCGTCGGCGCAGGTTCCAACACCAGTGCCCGCTCGATGTCCGCGTCCACCTCCCACACCACTGGTGCCACCAGCCTTGACGCTGGAATGATGGGAGTTGGATCGATGGGTCGGTCATCCGTGTCATACAGACGGGACAGCGCGTCGGCTTTAGTATTAAGGGAACCCGGTCTATATGAGATGGTAAACCTAAACCAGGCGAAGAACATGGCCCACCTTGCCTGACGTGGATTCAGTCTCCTCGCTGCCCGGATGTACTCCAGGTTTCGGTGGTCGGTCCAGATGAGAAAGGGGTGCTTAGCCCCCTCAAGCCAGTGTCGCCACACCCTCAAGGCTTTGACTACCGCTAGCAACTCCCTGTCCCCCACATCGTAATTACGCTCCGCCGAACTGAGCTTCCCTGAGAAGAAAGCACAGGGGCGAAGTTTCGGTGGCGCACCCGAGCGCTGTGATAGCACGGCACCCACCCCAGCCTCGGATGCGTCCACCTCTACTACGAACGCTAAGGACGGGTCCGGGTGCGCCAACACGGGCGCGTCGGTGAACAGTGTCTTCAACTTCTTGAAGGCTCTGTCCGCCTCCGTCGACCATCCCAAACGCGCCGGCCCCCCCTTCAGCAGTGAGGTAATGGGAGCCGCTACCTGGCCAAAACCCCGGATAAACCTCCGGTAGTAGTTGGCAAAGCCCAAGAACCGCTGCACTTCCTTCACCGTGGTTGGAGTCGGCCAATTACGCACGGCCTTAACGCGGTCACACTCCATCACCACCCCCGTGGTGGAAATGCGATAACCCAGAAAGGAGACGGCTCGTTTGAAAAACTCACACTTCTCAGCCTTAACGTATAGGTCATGCTCCAGCAGTCTACCAAGCACCTTGCGCACCAGGGACACATGCGCGGAGCGGGTGGCGGAATATATCAGAATGTCATCGATATGAACAATCACGCCCTGCCCGTGCAGGTCCCTGAGAATCTCGTCAACAAAGGATTGAAAGACGGCTGGAGCATTTTTCAACCCATACGGCATGACGAGGTACTCATAATGGCCTGATGTGGTACTAAAGGCGGTTTTCCACTCATCTCCCTTCTTGATACGCACCAGGTTATACGCGCTCCTGAGATCCAATTTTGTGAAGAGCTGTGCTCCGTGAAATGATTCCACCGCCGTAGCGATAAGAGGTAGTGGGTAACTAAACCCCACCGTGATCGCGTTTAGACCTCTATAATCAATGCACGGACGCAGACCTCCCTCCTTTTTCTTCACAAAAAAGAAACTCGAGGAAGCGGGTGAGATGGAGGGCCGAATGTACCCCTGTCCCAAGGATTCCGTGACGTATGTTTCCATAGCCACCGTCTCCTCTTGTGACAAGGGGTACACGTGACTCCTGGGAAGCGCAGCGTTAACCAAATCGGCGTATTCAGGGGGAATGCGCACGGTGGACACCTGGTCTGGACTCTCCACCGACGTGGCACCTATGGAAACTCCTAGACACCTCCCTGAACACTCCTCCGACCACCCCTGGAGAACCCCCTGTTTCCATGAAATGAGGGGATTGTGACCAGCCAGCCAGGGGACCCCCAGCACCACCGGAAACGCAGGTGAATCAATAAGGAAAAAGTTAATGCTTTCCTTATGACTCCCCAGCGTTACCATGTCCAGCGGCACCGTAGACTCCCTGACTAGCCCTGACCCTAATGGTCGGCTATCTAAGGAGTGCACGGGGAAGGGGGAATCTATCGGCACCCGTGGAATGCCCAGCTTAATGGCAAGTCCACGGTCCATAAAGTTCCCAGCTGCGCCCGAATCGACTAGCGCCCTATGCTGGGAAGAGGGAAAAAAGTTAGAAAATGAAACAGGCAAAAACACATGACCAACAGGGGGTTCTGGGCGAGTCTGGTGCTGACTCACCTGAGGTGACCGAGAAGTGTTCTGCCTGCCTTCTCGACTCCCAGACTGGCTCCTCCTGCACCGGTCGGCCGTGTGTCCTCTCCGACCACAGCTGGTGCAGGAGAAGCCACCTCCTCCGGTGCCCCTTGACACGGCCCCCCCCACCTCCATAGGGGTAGGGGCGGGGGTGCCCGGGGGTGGAACGGGCAGGACCCTCTCCGAACGCCCGCGGGCAGCCAGCAAATTGTCCAACCGTATGGACATATCAATCAGTTCGTCCAGGGACAGATTGGTGTCCCTACAGGCCAGCTCCCTGCGGACGTCCGCCCGGAGACTACACCTGTAGTGGTCTATGAGGGCCCTGTCATTCCACCCTGCTCCAGCAGCCAAGGTCCTAAACTCCAGCGCGAAGTCTTGAGCGCTCCTCGTCTCCTGCCTGAGGTGGAACAGCCGTTCACCCGCCGCTCTACCTTCGGGGGGGTGGTCGAAAACAGCCCGAAAGCGGCGGGTGAACTCTGGGTAGTGGTCCCTCGCCGAGTCCGGAGCGTTCCAGACCGCATTAGCCCACTCCAGAGCTCGGCCCGTCAGGCAGGAAACGAGGGCACTCACGCTCTCCTCTCCTGTAGGAGCAGGCCTGACGGTGGCCAGGTACAACTCTAACTGGAGAAGAAACCCCTTGCACCCAGCCGCCGTCCCATCGTACTCCCTCGGGAGTGCCAGGCGAAGCACGCCAGAGCCAGACGTCGTAGGAGGAGGAGATGGTTGTATCGGGGGGGGGGTGTAGGTGGAGAGAGGATACCACTCCTCTCCCATCGGTCCATCCTCTCCATCACCTGGTCCATGGCGGATCCGATGCGATGCAGGACCAATGTATTTTGTAGGACACGTTCCTCTATCGAGGGTAGTGAAGTGCCCGCTGCTCCCGCTGATTCCATGCTCTTAGTGGTGCGGGATTCTGTAACGGCTTGTCTGTGGTGTGGCGGAAAGAAGCGCAGGAAGCAGCGAACACGGTGTGGTAATTTTAATCAACCACAACGTACAAAATTAAAGGACTCCCAACAACAGGGAAAAATACAACCAACAAGCACAGTCGAACAAACTGCAGTCGACACACAGAAAGACAATCCCGCACAATAGGAAGCGGGCCAGCTGAACTAAATAGCCGTCCTAATGACTAACTCAGGGCAGGTGAGAAAACATAAAAAAAGGGGAAAACAAAAAGGGAATCGGTGGCAGCTAATAGGCCGGTGACGACGACCGCCGAGCGCCACCCGAGCAGGAGGGGGCGCCACCGTCGGTAGGACTCGTGACATAATTCTATACAGGCTTCCTTCTTTTCACTCTGTCAATTAGTTTAGTATGGTGGTGTAACTACAATGTTGTTGATCCATCCTCAGTTTTCTCCAATCACAGCCATTAAACTCTGTAACTGTTTTAAAGTCACCATTGGCCTCATAGTGAAATCCCTGAGCAATTTCCCTCCTATCTGGCAACTAAATTAGGAAGGACGCCTGTATCTTTGTAGTGACTGGGTGTATTGATGCACCATCCAAAGTGCAATTAATAACTTCACCATGCTCAAACGGATATTGAATGTCTTCTTTTAATAAATCGTTTCCCATCTACCAATAGGTGACCTTCTTTGCGAGGCATTGGAAAACCTCCCTGGTCTTTGTGGTTGAATCTGTGTTTGAAATGCACTGTTCAACTGAGGGAGCTTATAGATAATTGTATGTGTGGGGTACAGAGATGAGGTAGTTGTTCAAAAATCGTGTTAAACACTATTATTAGTGTTTGTAAAGCCTACCGGGAGAGGTAAGAACAGGTATAGAAAAACAGATACATAGTTGACAAAGCTACAAAAGAGCAAAATTAGATAATCTGTATATGACTAGGTAAGATACTCTGCTGTGAGTGTGTTGTGAAACCCTCCTCTCTTTCCTTGAAGAACAGTCCTTTGTTTCGGCGACGTTCCTTTGTTTTGCAACAAAACCGCCAGTGACAAGACCGCCGCTTACAGCTGCCGCTGAGAAACCAGGGGAGACTGAAGAACTAACAATAATTGCTAATTGCATTGTTGAGGTGGAGAGCACACCTCCCTGTACTAATTGCTGATTGTCTAGCTGAGGTGGAGAGCACACCTCCCTGTACTAATTGCTGATTGCCTAGCTGAGGTGGAGAGCACACCTCCCTGTACTAATTGTTGATTGCCTTGCTGAGGTGGAGAGCACACCTCCCTGTACTAATTGCTGATTGCCTAGCTGAGGTGGAGAGCACACCTCCCTGTACTAATTGTTGATTGCCTTGCTGAGGTGGAGAGCACACCTCCCTGTACTAATTGCTGATTACCTAGCTGAGGTGGAGAGCACACCTCCCTGTACTAATTGTTGATTGCCTTGCTGAGGTGGAGAGCACACCTCCCTGTACTAATTGTTGATTGCCTTGCTGAGGTGGAGAGCACACCTTCCTGTACTAATTGTTGATTGACTAGGAGAGGAGAAACCACTCCCCCTCCAATACAGTCACAAATTGCCCGGCCCCTTGATCGTGGTTGATGTGTTAACAATCATCTGCAAGTTAATAGCATCTGCAAATGATGAGCAGGCAGCAGTTCACACAACAAGTAGTCTACTGGGAAGACAGGCAGCACTTCACACAACAAGTAGTCTACTGGGAAGACAGGCAGCACTTAAAGTAGCTGGACCTAGCTAGGGAAAAGACAGTACTAGACCACAACAGATAAAGACCACAAAAAATTATACTTATCACTCCTGGATTCCTCAAACTAGACCTAGTTTCTCTCCTGAAACTAGACCTAGTCTCTCACCTCAAACTAGACCTGGTCTCTCACCTCAAACTAGACCTAGTCTCTCTCCTGAAACTAGACCTGGTCTCTCTCCTGAAACTAGACCTAGTCTCTCTCCTGAAACTAGACCTAGTCTCTCTCCTGAATCTAGACCTGGTCTCTGTCCTGAAACTAGACCTGGTCTCTGTCCTGAAACTAGACCTGGTCTCTCACCTCAAACTAGACCTAGTCTCTCTCCTGAAACTAGACCTAGTCTCTCTCCTGAAACTAGACCTGGTCTCTGTCCTGAAACTAGACCTGGTCTCTCTCCTGAAACTAGACCTAGTCTCTCACCTCAAACTAGACCTAGTCTCTCACCTCAAACTAGACCTAGTCTCTCTCCTGAAACTAGACCTAGTCTCACTCCTGAAACTAGACCTAGTCTCTCTCCTGAAACTAGACCTGGTCTCTCACCTCAAACTAGACCTGGTCTCTCTCCTTTAGGCCCTGAAGATCTGAGACTAAATAAAGACAATGCAGTGACAGATAAACTGTGACAGATAAACTGTCTGAACTACACACACCAGTGGGGGCTGGTCGGAGGAGCTACAGGAGGATGGCTCATTGTAATGGCTTGATGGAACGGTATCAAACACATCAAACATATGGAAACCATGGAAACCATGAACACCACATTTGACTCCGTTTACATTTATTCCATTCCAGCCATTACAATGAGCCGTCCTCCTATAGCTCCTCACACCAGCCTCCACTGGCACACACGCACACATGCATGCAGATACATGCACACACACACACACAAACACACACGCACGCACGCACACACACACCTCTCCCTCTCCCTTCCTCACCCCTCCCCACCTCTCCCCTCCTCACCCCTCCCCACCTCTCCCCTCCTCACCCCTCCCCTCCTCACCCCTCCCCACCTCACCCCTCCCAACCTCTCCCCTCCTCACCCCTCCCCTCCTCACCCCTCCCCACCTCACCCCTCCCAACCTCTCCCATCCTCACCCCTCCCCTCCTCACCCCTCCCCACCTCTCCCATCCTCCTCACCCCTCCCCTCCTCACCCCTCCCCACCTCTCCCTTACTCACCCCTCCTTTCCTCACCCCTCCCCACCTCTCCCTTACTCACCCCTCCTCTCCTCACCCCTCCCCTCCTCTCCCCTCTCTCACCCTTCCTCACCTCTCCTCTCCCCTCCCCTCCTCTCCCCTCCTCACCCTTCCTCACCTCTCCCCTCCTCACCCCTCCCAACCTCTCCGTTCCTCACCCCTCCCCTCCTCTCCCATCCCATCCCCTCCTCTCCCATCCCATCCCCACCTCTCCCCTCCTCACCCCTCCCCTCCTCTCCCCTCCTCACCCTTCCTCACCTCTCCCCTCCTCACCCCTCCCCTCCTCACCCCTCCCCTCCTCTCCCATCCCATCCCCTCCTCTCCCATCCCATCCCCACCTCTCCCCTCCTCACCCCTCCCCTCCTCACCCCTCCCCACCTCTCCCTTACTCATCCCTCCCTTCCTCACCCCTCCCCTCCTCTCCCATCCTCACCCCTCCCCCATCCTCTCCCCTCCCCTCCTCACCTCACCCCTCCCCTCCTCACGCCTCCCCATCCTCACGCCTCCTCTCCCCTCCCCTCCTCACCCCTCCCCTCCCCACCTCCTCACTCCTCACCTCTCCCATCCTCACCCCTCCCCTCCCCTCCTCACCTCACCCCTCCCCTCCTCTCCCCTCCCCTCCTCACCCCTCCCCTCCCCACCTCCTCACTCCTCACCTCTCCCATCCTCACCCCTCCCCTCTTCACCCCTCCTCTCCCCTCCCCTCCTCACCCCTCCCCTCCCCACCTCCTCACTCCTCACCTCTCCCATCCTCACCCCTCCCCTCCCCTCCTCACCTCACCCCTCCCCTCCTCTCCCCTCCCCTCCTCACCCCTCCCCTCCCCACCTCCTCACTCCTCACCTCCCCCATCCTCTCCCCTCCCCTCCTCACCCCTCCCCTCCCCACCTCCTCACTCCTCACCTCTCCCCTCCTCACCCCTCCCCTCCCCATCCTCACCCCTCCCCTCTTCTCCCATCCTCACCTCTCCCCTCCTCACCCCTCCCCTCCCCTCCCCTCCCCACCTCTCCCATCCTCACCTCTCCCCTCCTCACCCCTCCCCTCCCCTCCCCACCTCTCCCATCCTCACCTCTCCCCTCCTCACCCCTCCCCTCCCCTCCCCACCTCTCCCCTCCTCACCCCTCCCCTCCTCTCCCCTCCCCTCCTCACCCCTCCCCTCCCCACCTCCTCACTCCTCACCTCCCCATCCTCTCCCCTCCCCTCCTCACCCCTCCCCTCCCCACCTCCTCACTCCTCACCTCTCCCCTCCTCACCCCTCCCCTCCCCATCCTCACCCCTCCCCTCTTCTCCCATCCTCACCTCTCCCCTCCTCACCCCTCCCCTCCCCTCCCCTCCCCTCCCCACCTCTCCCATCCTCTCCCCTCCCCTCCTCACCCCTCCCCTCCCCATCTCCTCACTCCTCACCTCTCCCCTCCTCACCCCTCCCCTCCCCATCCTCACCCCTCCCCTCTTCTCCCATCCTCACCTCTCCCCTCCTCACCCCTCCCCTCCCCTCCTCACCTCACCTCTCCCTTCCTCACCCCTCCCCTCCTCACCTCACCTCTCCCCTCCTCACCCCTCCCCTCCCCTCCCCACCTCTCCCATCCTCACCTCTCCCCTCCTCACCCTCCCCTCCCCATCCTCACCCCTCCCCTCTTCTCCCATCCTCACCTCTCCCCTCCTCACCCCTCCCCTCCCCTCCCCACCTCTCCCATCCTCTCCCCTCCCCTCCTCACCCCTCCCCTCCCCACCTCCTCACTCCTCACCTCTCCCATCCTCACCCCTCCCCTCTTCACCCCTCCTCTCCCCTCCCCTCCTCACCCCTCCCCTCCCCACCTCCTCACTCCTCACCTCTCCCATCCTCACCCCTCCCCTCCTCACCTCACCCCTCCCCTCCTCTCCCCTCCCCTCCTCACCCCTCCCCTCCCCACCTCCTCACTCCTCACCTCCCCCATCCTCTCCCCTCCCCTCCTCACCCCTCCCCTCCCCACCTCTCCCATCCTCACCTCTCCCCTCCTCACCCCTCCCCTCCCCATCCTCACCCCTCCCCTCTTCTCCCATCCTCACCTCTCCCCTCCCCTCCTCACCCCTCCCCTCCCCACCTCCTCACTCCTCACCTCTCCCCTCCTCACCCCTCCCCTCCCCATCCTCACCCCTCCCCTCTTCTCCCATCCTCACCTCTCCCCTCCTCACCCCTCCCCTCCCCTCCCCTCCCCACCTCTCCCATCCTCTCCCCTCCCCTCCTCACCCCTCCCCTCCCCACCTCCTCACTCCTCACCTCTCCCCTCCTCACCCCTCCCCTCCCCATCCTCACCCCTCCCCTCTTCTCCCATCCTCACCTCTCCCCTCCCCATCCTCACCCCTCCCCTCTTCTCCCATCCTCACCTCTCCCCTCCTCACCCCTCCCCTCCCCTCCTCACCTCACCTCTCCCCTCCTCACCCCTCCCCTCCTCACCTCACCTCTCCCCTCCTCCCCTCCTCACCCCTCCCCTCTTCACCCCTCCCCTCTTCTCCCCTCCTCCCCTCCTCACCTCTCCCCTCCTCTCCCCTCCCCTCCTCACCTCACCCCTCCCCTCCTCACCCCTCCCCTCCCCACCTCCTCTCCCCTCCCCACCTCTCCCCTCCTCACCCCTCCCCTCCCCTCCCCTCCTCACCCCACCTCTCCCCTCCTCACCTCTCCCCTCCTCACCCCTCCCCTCCCCTCCTCACCTCACCTCTCCCCTCCTCACCCCTCCCCTCCTCACCTCACCTCTCCCCTCCTCCCCTCCTCACCCCTCCCCTCTTCACCCCTCCCCTCTTCTCCCCTCCTCCCCTCCTCACCTCTCCCCTCCTCTCCCCCTCCCCTCCTCACCTCACCCCTCCCCTCCTCACCCCTCCCCTCCCCACCTCCTCTCCCCTCCCCACCTCTCCCCTCCTCACCCCTCCCCTCCCCTCCCCTCCTCACCCCACCTCTCCCCTCCTCACCTCTCCCCTCCTCACCCCTCCCCTCCCCTCCTCACCCCTCCCACAGTGTGCTCTACAGCTCTGTATAATCTCCCTTTGCCGTAAAGCCTCTTTTAAATTCCCCAGACACGTCCCACAGAGAATGGCCGCTCTGTTCCCCAGACATCAATCAGAGGCCCCCTGAAAACCTCTTTCACGCTCTCTACCGTCACCTCTAACTCTGATCAGCTCGCCGGCCCGGGACAGCCGCCCTACCATTCTGGACTCCTAGAAGCTGAGCGCTGTGGTCGTCGCCAGTATCCATGGTTCCCCCCAGTCAAAAGGAAGTTCTTTCTCTCCGCAGGAGAGCTAGAGAATGCTGCTGTGACTCCGGCTGAGGGGTGCTGTGGAGCGCAGTGTAGCAGCAGGGAGGGACAAACACACGCCTACACACACACACACACACTCACTCACTCACTCACTCACTCACTCACACACACTGGGGGAAACACACAGAAGCAGCATGTGGTGGTGTGGTTACTTGGCAGTATGCCACACATCAGTCAGGGAGGGTCTTCAGAGACTGGGTGACTGACAGTGGGTGCACAGACGCACACACACATACGCGCGTGCACGTTAGCGCACACACATACTCATACACACACACACACGTAAACAAACAAAACACACTCACACACAAACCCCCTCATGCTAACAGAAGTGAATTTGTATGAAACTGAACATACAGATAGATGTAAACACACGTCATACCTGGACGGTATCACTGGCAACTCCGTGCTCACCTAGAGATGTTAAAGTGTCGTGACCGGAGGTCAGATTCCATATGACCATTGAGTCAAGTAACTAGGGTTCTCCGAAACTGCCGATGGTCACTAGTAGCCTACCAAAAATTGCTAAAGGCAAGTTGCTAACGGCCTGCTACTCTGTGCTCTATTGTCCCACTAATCAGTCTGACATCAATGTAAATAACTGAAAATCAAATCCAACACTTCACGAGAGCCCTGGAATTCAGAGTTAGAGCGGAATAGGATCACTTGTTGTGTAACGAGAGACGGCTCCTCATAGCTGGTTGATGCATGGAATGAAATATGTATTCCTGTAAGCCCATGTTGCGCAACATGTTTATAGACTATGCTATGCAATGGCATGAGAAAACAGAGTTTGATGGCCTCTAATGAAAAGAGGAGGATCCCATCAGCTTTCTATAGGCTAGGCCTACTATATTTATTTCTGAACTTTCCTAATACTAAGCACATTGCTTCGTTCTACAACTGGAGAAGACTACCTGGCTGGCAAATGAACATTTTCTTATCATTGTGGCATGCATCATGTACCCCTATAGGCCTAAGAGCCCTGGAATACAGTTGGAGAGCCTTTCGCCTACAGAGCCTAGTGAAACAAGACCCCTGGAATACGGTTGGAGAGCCTTTAGCTTACAGAGCCTAGTGAAACAAGACCCCTGGAATACGGTTGGAGAGCCTTTAGCTTACAGAGCCTAGTGAAACAAGACCCCTGGAATACGGTTGGAGAGCCTTTAGCTTACAGAGCCTAGTGAAACAAGACCCCTGGAATACGGTTGGAGAGCCTTTAGCTTACAGAGCCTAGTGAAACAAGACCCCTGGAATACGGTTGGAGAGCCTTTAGTGAAACATGTGTTCTTGTAAGCCCAGTCATTGCGCAATCACGTGTGACAATACAGTTTTGACTGACTACTGTTTAAAAGAGTATTCCAGCTTTCTCATGCTGTTATATTTATTGCTCAATTCTTCATGTTAGGCACATGAATCCGCTTTACAAACGGTGTAGACTACTTGGCATATTAAAAACTTAACCGCATGTAACCTCCAGTTATTCCAGTGCAGGGTATGGACGACATGTAAAAAAGAAAGAGAAATAAATTGTGGGCCATTCTAAATCAAAAATAATTACACACATACAGAACCAGTCAAACGTTTGGACACACCTATTCGTTCAAGGATGTGTCTTTATTTGTACTGTTTTCTACACTGTAGAATAATAGTGAAGACATCACAACTATGAAATAACACATATGGAATCATATAGTAACCAAAAAAGTGTTAAACAAATCAAAACATATTTTTTATATTTGAGATTCTTCAAAGTAGCCACCCTTTGTCTTGATGACAGCTTTGCACACTCTTGGCATTCGCTCAACCAGCTTCATGAGGTATTCACATGGAATGCATTTCAATTAACAGGTGTGGCTTGTTAAAATTACATTTGTGGAATTTCTTTCCTTCTTAATGCGTTTGAGCCAGTCAGTTGTGTTGTGACAAGGTAGGGGTGGTATACAGAAGATAGCCCTATTTGGTAAAAGACCAAGTACATATTATGGCAAGAACAGCTCAAATAAGCAAAGAGAAATGACAGTCCATCATTACTTTAAGACATGAAGGTCAGTCAATCAAGAAAATGTCAAGAACTTGTGTCTTCGAGTGCATTTGCAAAAACCATCAAGCGCTATGATGAAACTGGCTCTCATGAGGACCTCCACAGGAAAGGAAGACCCAGAGTTACCTCTGCTGCAGAGGATAAGTTCATTAGAGTAACCAGCCTCAGAAATTGCAGCCCAAATAAATGCTTCCTAGAGTTCAAGTAACAGACACATCTCAACATCAACTGTTCAGAGGAGACTGCGTGAATCAAACCTTCATGGTATAATTGCTGCAAAGAAACCACTACTAAAAGACACCAATAAAAAGAAGAGACTTGCTTGGGCCAAGAAACATGAGCAATGGACATTAGACTGGTGGAAATCTGTCCTTGGGTCTGATGAGTCCAAATTTGAGATTTTTGGTTCCAACCGCCGTGTCTTTGTGAGTCGCAGACTAGGTAAATGGATAGATCTCCGCATGTGTGGTTCCCACCGTGAAGCATGGAAGAGGTGGGATGGTGCTTTGCTGGTGACACTGTCAGTGATTTATTTAGAATTCAAGGCACACTTAACCAGCATGGCTACCACAGCATTCTGCAGCGATACAACATCCCATCTGGTTTGTGCTTGGTGGGACTATCATTTGTTTTTCAACACCTCTAGGCTGTGTATGAGCTATTTGACCAAGAAGGAGAGTGATGGATTGCTGCATCAGATGACCTGGCCTCCACAATCACCAGACCTCAACCCAGTTGAGATGGGTTGGACCGCAGAGTGAAGGAAAAGCAGCCAACAAGTGCTCAGCATATGTGGGAACTCCTTCAAGACTGTTGGAAAAGCATTCCAAGTGAAGCTGGTTGAGAGAATGCCAAGAGTGTGCAAATCTGTCATCAAGGCAAAGGGTGGCTACTTTGAGAATCTAAAATCTAAAGTATATTTTGTTTTGATTAAGAGTTTTTTGTTTACTACATGATCCCATATGTGTTATTTCATAGTTTTGATGTCTTCACTATTATTCTACAATGTAGAAAATAGTCAAAAATAAAGAAAAACCCTTGAATGAGTCGGTGTGTCCAAACTTTTGTATGGTACTGTATATTAGTAGTTTATTTGTAAAGACCAGATTAAATTGAGAACAGTCTGATGGGTGAAAATATTATGAAGAGATTGTCAAATTGTGAACGAGAGACTGATGAAGTGTGTGCAGACTTGGAATGGATTAGAAATGAAATCATATAGCCTAACGTTTGTATCACAACTGAAGTTGCATAAATAACTCTAAATTAATCATATAAGAGGACCTGTTTCTTTGTTAACTGCTCAACACAGAATAACAACTCTTTCGGGAATTGTTTGGGGAAAAATATATTTTCTATTTTATTCAGCTATTTTCCATTTTATTGTTTTTACTATAACATAATATAAAATAATGCCATGGGAATTATAAGCAAATCTTGTCTGCTAAATTAACTAATGTAGCCCACAGCCATATGACATAGCCAGATCAGGGTCTAACATACAGTAAGGGCGACTCTTCTGAAATAGGCAACATTTTCATAATATCATAATGTTTCTTTAGAACTGTCTAAAATAAATAATGGATTTATTGTAATGTTGTAGGCTATATTAAATGGATTTATTCAACTTTTTAAAAATGTAGATGTTCCAAAGGTTCGCTGCGCATGGAAGCCAGAGCTGCTAAACATGTTTCTGTTAATTAACAATCAAATACCGTGAGACCGGCGAGTATTTGCATGACATTCAAAGGCTGACAATATTTCACTCATGCTGGCACACTGTCTCTCACACTATCTCTCTAACCTACAGTAACCTCTCATACTTACGCATTACTCATCTCTGTGAGCACATCCACTTAAAACAGGTTAGAACAGCTCACCTCCGACACACCCCTAATCTCCGACACACCCCTAAATGACTCAACAGGAAAGAGGACAGGGAATGGTGTGTATGAAAAACACACTACCGTTCAAAAGTTTGGGGTCAAAAAGAAATGTCCTTGTTTTTGAAAAAAAAAATTAAAAAAAATTTGTACATTGAAATAACATCAAATAACAAGGACATTTCTAAGTGACCCCAATCTTTTGAACAGTAGTTTATATAAAGACACAGATAGGATGTAGGCCTAGTCCATATAGCAGATCATACAACGGGACAGATAGGACGTAGGCCTAGTCCATATAGCAGATCATACAACGGGACAGATGGACGTAGGCCTAGTCCATATAGCAGATCATACAACGGGACAGATAGGACGTAGGCCTAGTCCATATAGCAGATCATACAACAGTTATACAATAGGACAGATAGGATGTTATACAATAGGACAGATAGGAGGTTATACAATAGGACAGATAGGATATTATACATTAGGACAGATAGGATGTTATACAATAGGACAGATAGGAGGTTATACAATAGGACAGATAGGATGTTATACAATAGGACAGATAGGAGGTTATACAACGGGACAGAGAAGGTGAATCCAGGTGAAAGTTATGATCCCTTATTGATGTCACTTGTTAAATCCACTTCAATCAGTGTAGATGAAGGGGAGGAGACAGGTTAAAGAAGGATTTTTAAGCCTTGAGACAATTGAGACATGGAATGTGTACGTGTGTCATTCAGAGGGTGAATGGGCAAGACAAAAGATTTAAGTGCCTTTGAATCGGGTATGGTAGTAGGTGCCAGGCGCACCGGTTTGTGTCAAGAACTACAACACTGCTGGGTTTTTCACGCTCAACAGTTTCCCGTGTTTATCAAGAATGGCCCATCACCCAAAGGACATCCAGCCAACTTGACACAACTGTGAGAAGCATTGGATTCAACATGGGCCAGCATCCCTGTGGAATGCTTTTGACACCTTGTAGAGTCCATGCCCTGACGAATTGAGGCTTTTCTGAGGGCAAAAAGGGTGTGCAACTCGATGTTAGGAAGGTGATCCCAATGTTTTGTAAATTCTGTGTATTTAGCTGGCTAGTTAGCCTGAAGGCTTCGTTTGAATACTAGCAAGCTAGCTTGGTAACTAAGGCTATATGTTTACTCACACAGTGTACAACTTCAACTATTCAATCTATTTGATCCCTACTTCAAAAGTCTAGATTTTCATTAGAAGAAAATTCTGCGTTTTTAAGTAAAAAAAAAAACAACGTTTCAATTAGTAATGTATGGGTTGACTCATAACCAGCAGTCCAGGTGGTTAGACCTATATCCAGGGGAGCGGGCGGGTTTAAGGTCATGAAATGTGGATGGGTGGCGATCAAGTTGAATAAAGAGAAAACAATACCCCCCCAAAAAAATCCATAAATGTATAATTATTATGCAATTTATATCTATAGGCTACATTGAGGGTTTTCTTTCATTATGTTTAGGCTATCTGGCATAATACGTTAAGCCTAAGCTTTAGGGCCTAACTTTACGCGCTGCAAATAGCTTACACATGCCAATCCCTTTTGGGAACGGGCAGAAAAAGTTCATGTCGATCCACTGAGACAAAAAGGACAATGTTTGAGTTTATTAATTCAATAAGAGAAAAGCTGCGAAATAAAGAGAAGGGAGGTCCAGAAAAGTGATTTTTGGGAAAAATGTGGTTAAGCGGTGATTGTGAAGGGCTATACAAATTCCAGTCACAAGATGGGGACTTCAAATAGGTCTATGGCACGTCAAGAGAACTGAAATCTGGACACTGACTGTAGGTCTATAACCTCTCAAATAATCTAAATATTAACTCCTTCAGAATTAAGCATTTCTTGAAGTAAAATGATACACCAAATGTAGGAACAGGAGTGGAGAAATACGACTAATTTCTTCCAGCAACTTGAGAGAAAGCGAATCCAAAGTTAGGGGCCGTCTGTAAAGGTGGCTTCTTTATCAGCGTCATAAAAGCTGATAGTACACATATGCATCCAAGCCTAACTGAAATCTTATCAGAAACATGTTGGGTTGTTTTCACAGGTTTCTGTTTCTTTACAACCGGTCAAACTGATGTCATTTGGACATTTTACACAGAAAATCAAACTTTTTTTTTGTTATTACACTTTCTCCCCGGTCCCTAACCGTCTTTGCTCCATGAAAGAAGCAGAGATGACAGAGAAAGCTTTACCAATGTCTACTAGATTGAAGAGTTCATTGTATCGATTTATGACATTATTCTGGTGAGCAACGGTTGATTTCGTCTCCCAGGACAACAAGTAATGACAGAAGAGAAGCTGCATGTATCTATTTGTAGACAAGATGACTAACAAATAGCCTATCGAATTATCGGAAATTAGGTTTAAAGCAGATTTTCAATATCACATATAGTACGGCAGTTGCGGATGGGTTATGAGCAATTGCAGGCGGATGCGGGTCAGCACTGGTGGAGAGGATGTTGAGGTGAGATGGGTTGGAAAGTGGTTTGGAAAGTGGTTTGGAAAGTGGTTTGGAAAGCGGTTTGGAAAGTGGTTTGGAAAGCGGTTTGGAAAGTGGTTTGACAAGTGGTTTGGAAAGCGGTTTGGAAAGTGGTTTGGAAAGCGGTTTGGAAAGCGGTTTGGAAAGCGGTTTGGAAAGCGGTTTGGAAAGCGGTTTGGAAAGTGGTTTGACAGCTCCTTTAGGACGTTATATATTCTATCCCCAAAAAAGAGCCAATGATACAGAAATACAGGACATCAATCCAATTCTAGGCCATTCTAGGGCAGTGTGATTGTCAATTACATACAAGGATCAAAAAGTCTACATAGACCAAGAAATGCTTCTGAGTGGTAGAATCCTGATATTGGAGTGGGGGAGCAGTCAATCATTTGGGGGAAATGGGTAAGAGAAGGGGTTCATACTCTGGGTGACCTGCACAAGAATTTGGTATTTTTGTCATTTGAAGAAATGGGGGATAAATAAACTGTGTGATGAGGTATGGAGATATACTGATTAAAAGCTATGTGATAATGATGTATGGAGATATATGCTAATTAAAGCTGTGTGATAATGAGGTATGGAGATACATGCTAATTAAAAAGCTGTGTGATAATGTATGGAGATATGCTAATTAAAAGCTCTGTGTCAGAAGGTCATACACAGGAAGAGGCAGGTAGCTGGGTCCAGGGGCAGGCAGAAGGTCATACACAGGAGGAAGCAGGTAGCTGGGTCCAGGGGCAGGCAGAAGGTCATACACAGGAGGAGGCAGGTAGCTGGGTCCAGGGGCAGGCAGAAGGTCATACACTGGAGGAGGCAGGCAGCTGTGTCCAGGGGTAGGCAGAAGGTCATACACAGGAGGAGGCAGGTAGCTGAGTCCAGGGGCAGGCAGAAGGTCATACACAGGAGGAAGCAGGTAGCTGGGTCCAGGGGCAGGCAGAAGGTCATACACAGGAGGAGGCAGGTAGCTGGGTCCAGGGGCAGGCAGAAGGTCATACACTGGAGGAGGCAGGCAGCTGTGTCCAGGGGTAGGCAGAAGGTCATACACAGGAGGAGGCAGGTAGCTGGGTCCAGGGGCAGGCAGAAGGTCATACACAGGGGGAGGCAGGTAGCTGGGTCCAGGGGCAGGCAGAAGGTCATACACAGGAGGAGGCAGGTAGCTGAGTCCAGGGGCAGGCAGAAGGTCATACACAGGAGGAGGCAGGTAGCTGGGTCCAGGGGCAGGCAGAAGGTCATACACAGAGGGTCCAAAAGGGCAACAGTACAGGCAGGGAAAAGGCTAGTAACGTAGTCCAGGAGATTGGGCAAGAGGTTGATAACAGGAAATCCAATAGGCTAAAGTACAGGCAGGGAATAGGCAAAAGGCGTCGTTAGTGAGGCAGGCAAAATCCTATCATACACGGGAGGATTAAATCACAGGAAAAACAGCATACCGAAAGACGTGTGTCACAAAACGAACAATACCTCACAATGATGGGGTGCAAAGAACTGAACTAAATAGTGTGTGATAATGACATACAGGTGTGTGAACGGGTGAATAGAATTCAGGTGATTGGGATCTGGAGAGTGAGCTGCGTTCAGGGGATCTATGTGTTTGAGTTGGACACAGACGTTACACTTCAACCCCTCCAGGACCCCTGGACATTGAATAAGGTACTGACCTGTCTATCCAACCACTCCAGGACCCCTGGACATTGAATAAGGTACTGACCTGTCTATCCAACCACTCCAGGACCCCTGGACATTGAATAAGGTACTGACCTGTCTATACAACCACTCCAGGACCCCTGGACATTGAATAAGGTACTGACCTGTCTATACAACCACTCCAGGACCCCTGGACATTGAATAAGGTACTGACCTGTCTATACAACCACTCCAGGACCCCTGGACATTGAATAAGGTACTGACCTGTCTATACAACCACTCCAGGACCCCTGGACATTGAATAAGGTACTGACCTGTATATACAACCACTCCAAGACCCCTGGACATTGAATAAGGTACTGACCTGTCTATACAACCACTCCAGGACCCCTGGACATTGAATAAGGTACTGACCCGTCTATACAACCACTCCAGGACCCCTGGACATTGAATAAGGTACTGACCTGTCTATCCAACCACTCCAGGACCCCTGGACATTGAATAAGGTACTGACCTGTATATACAACCACTCCAGGACCCCTGGACATTGAATAAGGTACTGACCTGTCTATACAACCACTC
Source organism: Salmo trutta (assembly GCF_901001165.1). NCBI lineage: Eukaryota > Metazoa > Chordata > Actinopteri > Salmoniformes > Salmonidae > Salmo > Salmo trutta. Next base: position 42,129,893 of record NC_042983.1, on the reverse strand, counting down.
CAGGACCCCTGGACATTGAATAAGGTACTGACCTGTCTATACAACCACTCCAGGACCCCTGGACATTGAATAAGGTACTGACCTGTATATACAACCACTCCAGGACCCCTGGACATTGAATAAGGTAGTGGCACTGTCCTGTATATGTGTTTCTGTATTCTCGTCGTAGTTCTTGTGTGGTTTTTATTCTTATTATATATTCTTATTATATATTATTACTACATATTATTATTATTCTATATTATTATTCTATATTATTATTATCACTGCACTGTGGGAAAGAGGTCTCAAGGTAAGAATTTAACTGTACTGTTTTACACCTGTTGCACGTGGCAAATAGACGTTGAAACTCGAAGCACCTGTGCGACACTAGCCACTTTATATTAGCAAATAAAGTCGTACTTGACAATAGCACGTTCATTATTTACAGCGCCTTCGGAAAGTATTCAGACCCCCTTGACTTTTTCCACATTTTGTTATGTTACAGCCTTATTCTAAAATGGATGAAATAAATAAAAATCCTCAGTTTATTATTATTTATACTACTTGTACTTTACATTTTGTATTTTTTATTTGACTCTTATTATCGATATGGATTAATTTACTGCAATATTGAGGGAGTTAACACAGACACACATGGATTTCACTGCATATTCTATGGCTGCTGGAAACTGTATGTGACTAATAAGATGTGATTTGATAATGGACAGATATACTGATACCATCACCTGTAGCTTTTCCCATCACAAACACTTTCAGAACCGAAGTAAGATCGGTTTCAACGGGTACCTGGGAAACCCAGTGGACTTTCTTTCTCCACTTCAGAGAAAAAAACATCTTACTGAGCCTGCACAGTACTCAAACCGTAAAGACAAAACCCCTGACGGTGCACTTGTTCCCGCAGAGGGCCTGGAGAAGCCTTTTCCGCTGCGGCTTCTGAGAAACCACATGGGATTTCCCCACATCTCAAGAGATGGGAAAGCAACCAAAACTCCCTCCCGCCCAGGGATGGAACAGCGCTCTGAGGGGCCAACCATAACAATAACTCCCGGTTCCGTGTCAGACCCATCCAAGTGGCCAACCATAACACTAACCCTGGGTTGGGTTCAGAGTCAGACCCATTCAAGGGGCCAACCATAACACTAACCCTGGGTTGGGTTGGGTTCAGAGTCAGACCCATCCAAGGGGCCAACCATAACACTAACCCTGGGTTGGGTTCAGAGTCAGACCCATCCAAGGGGCCAACCATAACACTAACCCTGGGTTGGGTTGGGTTCAGAGTCAGACCCATCCAAGGGGCCAACCATAACACTAACCCTGGGTTGGGTTCAGAGTCAGACCCATCCAAGGGGCCAACCATAACACTAACCCTGGGTTGGGTTGGGTTCAGAGTCAGACCCATCCAAGGGGCCAACCATAACACTAACCCTGGGTTGGGTTCAGAGTCAGACCCATCCAAGGGGCCAACCATAACACTAACCCTGGGTTGGGTTGGGTTCAGAGTCAGACCCATCCATGGGGCCAACCATAACACTAACCCTGGGTTGGGTTGGGTTCAGAGTCAGACCCATCCAAGGGGCCAACCATAACACTAACCCTGGGTTGGGTTCAGAGTCAGACCCATCCAAGGGGCCAACCATAACACTAACCCTGGGTTGGGTTCAGAGTCAGACCCATCCAAGGGGCCAACCATAACACTAACCCTGGGTAGGGTTCAGAGTCAGACCCAGCCATGGGGCCAACCATAACACTAACCCTGGGTTGGGTTCAGAGTCAGACCCATTCAAGGGGCCAACCATAACACTAACCCTGGGTTGGGTTGGGTTCAGAGTCAGACCCATTCAAGGGGCCAACCATAACACTAACCCTGGGTTGGGTTGGGTTCAGAGGCAGACCCAGCCATGGGGCCAACCATAACACTAACCCTGGGTTGGGTTGGGTTAACCACAGCATAGCCTAGTGATTGGAGCGTTGGACCAGTAACCCGAAAGGTCACAAGATCAAATCCCCGAGCTGACAAGGTATAAATCTGTCGTTCTGCCCCCTGAACAAGGCAATTAACCCCACTGTTCCTAGACCGTCATTGTAAATAAGAATTTGTTCTTAACTGACTTGCCTAGTTAAATAAAGGTCAATTAAACATAATTGGCAGATGCTGCAGCTCTCATTTCCGTCAACTCAGGACTCCTTTTACGTCCAGGTTTCCAGGGTTTTCTCGGGCTAGTGCACGGCCAGAGGAATCTCTCCTTTAACGGGAAGTTCACATGAAACCACGCAGCCCTTCGCTCCATTAGGAGCTAAAAGGAACAAGTCAAGTCACAGTGATTTTTACACATTGACTGAATATCAGGTACCTTGTGCTTAATCTGAGATTAATAGAACTACTACATGCTGTTATGGATCCCTGATATTGACAACGTGTTACAGTAAATGAAAAGTGACAGTCCAGTTAAAGTAGGTGGCAATAAATCAGACTGGATAATCAGACTGGAGAATCAGACTGGATCATGTACATTCTTCACTCAAAGCATTTGCACTTCAGCAAACGTTCTAGACTACTTATTTTAAAATAGTGAATAAGAAACTTTACCTTAAGATGTTACTTAGCTATTATCTCCCTGTTTGGTGTCAGTGTATCCAGTCATTCTGCCGTGTAGTTCACAGAACCAGGGACCTGCCAGGACAACAGCAGTACAATTACATTACTCTAACTCCCTCTGCTGGATTACATTACTCTAACTCCCTCTGCTGGATTACATTACTCTAACTCCCTCTGCTGGATTACATTACTCTAACTCCCTCTGCTGGATTACATTACTCTAACTCCCTCTGCTGGATTACATTACTCTAACTCCCTCTGCTGGATTACATTACTCTAACTCCCTCTGCTGGATTACATTACTCTAACTCCCTCTGCTGGATTACATTACTCTAACTCCCTCTGCTGGATTACATTACTCTATCTCCCTCTGCTGGATTACATTACTCTAACTCCCTCTGCTGGATTACATTACTCTAACTCCCTCTGCTGGATTACATTACTCTAACTCCCTCTGCTGGATTACATTACTCTAACTCCCTCTGCTGGATTACATTACTCTAACTCCCTCTGCTGGATTACATTACTCTAACTCCCTCTGCTGGATTACATTACTCTAACTCCCTCTGCTGGATTACATTACTCTAACTCCCTCTGCTGGATTACATTACTCTAACTCCCTCTGCTGGATTACATTACTCTAACTCCCTCTGCTGGATTACATTACTCTAACTCCCTCTGCTGGATTACATTACTCTAACTCCCTCTGCTGGATTACATTACTCTATCTCCCTCTGCTGGATTACATTACTCTAACTCCCTCTGCTGGATTACATTACTCTAACTCCCTCTGCTGGATTACATTACTCTAACTCCCTCTGCTGGATTACATTACTCTAACTCCCTCTGCTGGATTACATTACTCTAACTCCCTCTGCTGGATTACATTACTCTAACTCCCTCTGCTGGATTACATTACTCTAACTCCCTCTGCTGGATTACATTACTCTAACTCCGTCTGCTGGATTACATTACTCTAACTCCCTCTGCTGGCCACATTCAGAGCGCAAACACACACACACACACACACACCGACACACACTGACACACACACACACCGACACCGACACACACACACACACACACACACACACACACACACACACACACACACACCACACACACACACACACACACACACACACAGACACACACACACACACACATGTAGGAGGCCCCAACAGCCTATTTGGTTGGTGTGAAGTAGCAACAGTACACACGGAGACAGAGGATCAGGTTATAGTAACTGCATGGTGTTAACAGTGTGGGCGATGAGAAATGCTCATAAACTCTTACATCTGTGTACATGACAGAGCTATGGTAATTACATGTTACCTAGACAAACAGCTCTCCAAGAATGAGGAATATGGACCTCATAAAATGACCTAACCTCACCTGGCATAAAGCAGGCTATCTGCTTTATGACGGTCGAGCTAACGTGCGCTAATGTGATTAGCATGAGGTTGTAAGTAACAAGAAAAACTCCCAGGACATAGACATATCTGATATATGGGCAGAAAGCTTCAATTATTGTTAATCTAACTGCACAGTCAAATTTACAGTAGAAATAATACCATGCTATTGTTTGAGGAGAGTGCACAGTTATGTACCAATTACATAAACCAATTAGGCACATTTGGGCAGACTTGATACAACATTTTGAACAGTAATACAATGGTTCATTGGATCAGTATTTAACTTTGCACATACACTGCTGCCATCTAGTGGCCAAAATATAAAGTGTGCCTAAACTGCAATAATACATTATGGCCTTTCCCATGCATTTCAAAGATGATGAAAAACAAACAAACAAAAAAAATGCATATGACACGTCCTGACCCTTGTAAGATGTCATTTTCTATAGTAGAGTAGGTCAGGGCGTGATGGGGGTGTTTTTGGGTGGTTTTCTTGTTATCTGTTTCTATGTTGTTTTTCTAGGTTTCTATTTCTATGTTGGGGTTGTTGGGATGATCTCCAATTAGAGGCAGCCGGTTTTCATTGTCTCTAATTGGAGATCATATTTATGTAGGAGGTTTTTTCCATTTGTGTTTATGGGTTGTTAATTTTTGAGTAGTGTTATTTTCTCTGCGTCACGGTTTGTTGTTTTGTTGTTACAAGTATTTTGGTGTATTGCAAACGTTTCACGGAATAAATAAATATGTGGAAATACGACCATGTTGGTTCGATCCCTTGAACAGCCGTGACATTTGTGTTTTTTTTCTATGTATTATCTTTTACCAGATCTCAGGGGGTTATATTCTCCTACATTAATTTCATACTTTCCTTTCAAATGGTATCAAGAACACGCATATCCTTGCTTCAGGTCCTGAGCTACAAGGCAGTTAGATTTGGGTATGTCATTTTAGGCGAAAATTGACAAAAAGGGTCCGATCATTAAGAGGTTTTTAAGTACCTTACCGTGATTGGTTTCAATCAAAATTATGAAAAAGAAACAGCAAAAACAAATTTCTCAAGCAAGAATTTAGCTAAGACGGAATCCTACTCATTACTCCATGTGCTTAACCTACGTCACTTTTGTCAAGCAAGATGGCGCTGACAGAGATGGTCGCCTCGCTTCGAGTTCTTAGGAAACTATGCAGTATTTTGTTTTTTTTAAATCTATTATTTCTTACATTGTTACCCCAGGAAATCTTAAGTCTTATTACATACAGCCGGGAAGAACTATTGGATAAAAGAGTGACGTCAACTTATCAACAAGTGGATTCTCTGTTCGAACCACCACCAAATCCCAGAAGCCGACCCAAAACAACGCCGTCGCAGACGGAGTGGCATCCTGGTCAGGCTCTGTGGACGTGCACATCAATCAATCAATCAAATGTATTTATATAGCCCTTCTTACATCAGCTGATGTCACAAAGTGCTGAACAGAAACCCAGCCTAAAACCCCAAACAGCTAGCAATGCAGGTGTAGAAGCACTGTGGCTAGGAAAAACTCCCTGGAAAGGCCAGAACCTAGGAAGAAACCTAGAGAGGAACCAGGCTATGAGGGGTGGCCAGTCCTCTTCTGGCTGTGCCGGGTGGGGATTATAACAGAACATGGCAAGATGTTAAAATGTTCATAGATGACCAGCAGGGTCAAATAATAATAATCACAGTGGTTGTCGAGGGTGCAACAGGTCAGGACCTCAGGAGTAAATGTCAGTTGGCTTTTCATAGCCGATCATTCAGAGTATCTCTACCGTTCCTGCTGTCTCTTGAGAGTTGAAAACAGCAGGTCTAGGACAGGTAGCACGTCCAGTGAACAGGTCAGGGTTCCATAGCCGCAGGCAGAACAGTTGAAACTGGAGCAGCAGCACCACCAGGTGGACTGGGGACAGCAAGGAGACATCAGGCCAGGTAGTCCTGAGGCATGGTCCTAGGGTTCAAGTCCTCCAAGAGAGAAATAAAAAAATTAAAGAGAGAGAATTAGAGAGAGCATACTTAAATTCACACAGGACACCCGATAAAACAGGAGAAATACTCCAGATATAACAGACTGACCCTAGCCCCCCGACACATAAACTATTGCAGCACATCGCCCATATACTACTCTCCAATGTCCAGTCTCTTGACAACAAGGTAGACAAAATTCGAACAATAGTTGCCTTCCAGAGAGACATCAGAGATTGTAACATTCTCTGTTTCTCGGAAGCATGGTTCTCTCGGGATATGTTATCGTAATTGGTTCAGCCACTGGGCTTCTCCATGCATCGCGCCGACAGAGATAAACACCTCTCTGGGAAGAGGAAGGGTGGAGATGTACACTTCATGATTAACGACTCATGGTGTAATCATAACAACATACAGGAACTCAAGTCCTTCTGCCCACCCGACCTAGAATTCCTTGCAATCAAATGCCGGCCATTTAACCGGCATTTGAATTCTCATCAGTTATAGTCACAGCTGTGTACATTCCCCCTCAAGCAGACACCAAGACGGCCCTCAAGGTACTTCACTGGACTCTATGTAAACTAGAGACCATATATCCTGAGGCTGCATTTATTGTAGCTGGGGATTTTAACAAAGAAAATTTGAGAACAAGGCTTCCTAAATTCTATCAGCATATTGATTGCACTACGTGCAGGGGTAATACACTTGTGGGTGAAGGTAGGAAACAACATCTCCACTTCGGTGACCCTCAACACTGGGGTCCCACAAGGGTGCGTTCTCAGCCCCCTCCTGTACTCGCTTTTCACACACGACTGCGTGGCCATGCACACCTCCAACTCAATCATCAAGTTTGCAGACGACACAACAGTAGTGGGCTTGATTACCAACAACGACGAGACAGTCTACAGGGAGGAGGTGAGGGAACTTGGAGTGTGGTGTCAGGATAACAACCTCTCACTCAATGTCAACAAAACAAAGGAGATGATCATGGACTTCAGGAAACAGCAGAGGGAGCACCCCCCTATCCACATCGATGGGACAGTAGTGGAGAAGGTGGAAAGTTTTAAGTTCCTCGGCGTACACATCACAGACAAACTGAAATGGTCCACCCACACAGACAGCGTGGTGAAGAAGGCGCAACAGTGCCTCTTCAACCTCAGGAGGCTGAAGAAATTTGGCTTGTCACCCAAAACCCTGACAAACTTTTACAGATGCACAATCGAGAGCATCCTGTCTGGCTGTATCACAGCCTGGTACGGCAACTGCACCGCCCTCAACCGCAAGTCTCTCCAGTGGGTGGTGCGGTCTGACCAACGCATCACCGGGGACAACCTACCTGCCCTCCAGGACACCTACAGCACCCGATGTCACAGGAAGGACAAAAAGATCATCAAGGACAACAACCACCCGAGCCACTGCCTGTTCACCCCGCTAACATCCAGAAGGTGAGGTCAGTACAGGTGCATCAAAGCTGGGACCAAGTGACTGAAAAACAGCTTCTATCTCAAGGCCATGAGACTGCTAAACAGCCATCACTAACTCAGAGAGGCTGCTGCCTACATGGAGACCCAATCACTGGCCACTTTAATAAATAGATCACTAGTCATTTTAAACAATGCCACTTTAAAAAATGACACTTTAATAATGTTTACATATCTTACATTACTCACATCATATGTATATACTGTATTTTATACCATCTACTGCATCTTGCCTATGCTGCTCAGCCATCGCTCATCCATATATTTATATGTACATATTCTAATTCACCCCTTTTGATTTGTGTGTGTTAGGTAGTTGTTGGGGAATTGTTAGATTACTTGTTTGATATTAATGCACTGTCGGAACTGGAAGCACAAGCATTTCGCTACACTCGCATTAACATCTGCTAACCATGTGTATGTGACCAAAAAAAATTGATTTGTGGGTCAAAACGGGCACCTGGTTCATGCCCAGGAGGCAGCCCGGTTCCAACGCCAACCCAGTTGACCCGGGGCAGGCCCGTGGGGCAGGCCCGTGGGGCAGGCCCGTGGGGCATTAATCTAATACCTTCGATCAGGTCATATGTGTGTGGAGGGAAAGTGGAAGGAAAATGTTCCATGTGTTCCCTCAATCTTCGCAGCTTTTTGACTGTTCAATAATTTTCTGAATGTGTAAAAAAGAGACGAAACGAACGATAACAATGCGATAAACAAGAGTTTATTTATTGACTAAAGTAGTATTTGAGCAGTACAAATGAAACTCAGTCAGTTCCAGAACAAAAAAAGTTACTTTACTGTTACATTTCTAATATAGAAGTACCCTGTCACACTGTTAGGCTGTTAGGCCACTCATACGGTCTGTTGAAGATAACCTTTTCACCAATAGTAGAGACAACATGTCAACAATAAAGTCAATCGTTCAAAAAGCTAAATAATGTCTACAAAAAGCTAAATAATTTGTACAAAAGGCTAAATAATTTGTACAAAAAGCTAAATAATTTGTACAAAAAGCTTAATAATTTGAACAAAAAGCTAAATAATTTGTACAAAAAGCTAAATAATTTGTACAAAAAGCTAAATAATTTGAAGAAAAAGCTAAATAATTTGTACAAAAAGCTAAATAATTTGAAGAAAAAGCTAAATAATTTGAAGAAAAAGCTAAATAATTTGTACAAAAAGTTAAATAATTCAGACAAAAAGTTAAATAATTCAGACAAAAAGCTAAATCATTCAGACAAATGCGAAATCATTTTCATGGGCTTTTCACATTTCACTTGTTATTTCCCTTTGTTTGCCTCTCAAATGGCACCCTTTTTGCTACGTAGGGCACTATATAGGGAATAGGGTGCCATAAGGCTCTGGTATAAAGTAGTGCACTATGTAGGGAATAGGGTGCCATTTGGGAACTAAGGCTTTATTTCGTGCATGTAATATGCATACTTTATGACATACAACTAATGTACATTTCTCCTATCTATATGCATAAGGAGGAAACATGTTTCCATGCCCAGCACGAAAATCATGACTACAGACAATGTGTTGTAAAAAGTTAAATAAATAAATAAAATCATTTTCTAAACGGCATATTGAGGTCAAAATACCTATTTTTCTAACCTGTTTATTAAAGAGGCAGCTTAACTAATTCTCAATGCTTCTCATTAATTCCTAGTCGATAATAAAAATCTACTTTGCACTTAAGTGTGTATCAATATTTTTCTAAAACGTATACTTAAAAAGGTATATCTTGTTCAGATTAAACTATTTTGCTTATAAGTATGTATCAAGACTAATAACACATACTGTCTGCAGCTTGTATTCATATTCTCCATTAATCTTTATACTATCAAGAAAAGCTGGTAGATTTGGAAGGGAGAGCTGCTGTTTTCTGATGGTGGACCAGTTCTAGTCAGGTGGCAGCTCAACAATGCATTCTCCAGGAGGGGGCGCCACTGCTCTAGGACCAGTTCTAGTCAGACAACGCATTATTCTTCAGGTGGTAGCTCAACAATGTATTCTTCATTAGGGAATTCAACTGATCTAGGACCAGTTTTAACCATGTCTAAAATGTATTCTTCTTCAGTAGGGAGTTCTTCTGATTCCAGATCAGGTTCAGGAGCCTGGACAGCATCTAGAGACAGGGACATGGAGTGTGAGCATGGCCTGAAACCTCACTTATCAAAGTGTTGTATTCTAACTTTTGATTGATTGATTGATTGGTCAATCGGCTAGCTGGCCAGTTTGATCGATCGATAGATTGATTTGATAGAGTGATTGATCCATGGTCAGACTCACTTCTCTTCAGGATGAGGTAAAGTATGCAGAGCAAGACAGCCAAATAGATTAACTTAACCACACTCAGTACCATGGCAACCACCTGCTGCCCACCATCGCCCCCTAGTGGAGAGAAGAGACCTGAAACACACATCCATATTACCCCTCCCCCCCTAGTGGAGAGAAGAGACCTGTAACACACATCCATATTACCCCCACCACCCCCCCCCCCTAGTGGAGAGAAGAGACCTGTAACACACATCCATATTACCCCCCCCCCCCCCCCCCCTAGTGGAGAGAAGAGACCTGTAACACACATCCATATTACCCACCCCCCCCCCCCCCCCTAGTGGAGAGAAGAGACCTGTAACACACATCCATATTACCCACCACCCCCCCCCCCCCTAGTGGAGAGAAGAGACCTGTAACACACATCCATATTACCCACCCCCCCCCCCCCTAGTGGAGAGAGGAGACCTGAAACACACATCCATATTACCCCCCCCCCCCCCCCTAGTGGAGAGAAGAGACCTGTAACACACATCCATATTACCCCACCCCCCCCCCCCCAGTGGAGAGAAGAGACCTGTAACACACATCCATATTACCCCCCCCCCCCCCCCCCCCTAGTGGAGAGAGGAGACCTGAAACACACATCCATATTACCCACCCCCCCCCCCAGTGGAGAGAGGAGACCTGTAACACACATCCATATTACCCACCCCCCCCCCCCCCCTAGTGGAGAGAAGAGACCTGTAACACACATCCATATTACCCCCCCCCCCCCCCCCTAGTGGAGAGAAGAGACCTGTAACACACATCCATATTACCCCCCCCCCCCCCCCTAGTGGAGAGAGGAGACCTGTAACACACATCCATATTACCCACCACCCCCCCCTAGTGGAGAGAAGAGACCTGTAACACACATCCATATTACCCACCACCCCCCCCCCCCCCCTAGTGGAGAGAAGAGACCTGTAACACACATCCATATTACCCACCTCCCCCCCCCCCCTAGTGGAGAGAAGAGACCTGAAACACATCCATATTACCCACCACCTCCCCCCCCCTAGTGGAGAGAAGAGACCTGTAACACACATCCATATTACCCACCACCCCCCCCCCCCTAGTGGAGAGAGGAGACCTGTAACACACATCCATATGGTGTCACACTCACCTATTGTTGTGATGGTCACCGTGACCGGGGCACTGTCGGTGGCGACGTCGTCGCCGGTGACAGGATCTGGGCGCTTGATCACTGTGGCAACACTGACGGTGTACTGGGTCCCCGGGGTTAGGCCAGAGATCCGGATTGAGTGGGAGGTGGAGCTGTTGGAGCAGGGGAGGTGGAGGAGGCAACACGAGGTGGTAGGGTGGGAAGGACAGAGGAAAAGAGGAAGGGTGTGGCGAGGAGGGAGAGAAGGGTGGAGGAGAGAAAGATGAGGGTGATGCTGGAAGCTACATGTGGTGATTCTGTAGCTATGATCAGCTGTCTGCATCAGAGGGGGCGTGTCCCAATGCACAGTCACATGATCAGTCCCTTCAGACTCCGCCTTTAGCCGCTCAGGGGGTACAGCGCCTGTCAATTCAATAGATATAAATGTCAATTCAATTGATATAAATGTCAATTCAATAGATATACACTAGTGTTCAAAAGTTTGTGGTCACTTAGAAATGTCCTTGTTTTTGAAAGAAAAGCAAACATTTTTGTCCATTAAAATAACATCAAATTGATCAGAAATACAGTGTAGACATTGTTAATGTTGTAAATGAATGTTGTAGCTTGAAACGGCAGATTTTTTTAATGGAATATCTACATAAGTGTACAGAGGCCCATTATCAGCAACCATCACTCCTGTGTTCCAATCGCACGTTGTGTTAGCTAATCCAAGTTTATCATTTTAAAAAGGCTAATTGATCATTAGAAAACCATTTTGCAAATATGTTAGCACAGCTGAAAATTGTGGTTCTGATTAAAGAAGCAATAAAACTGGTCTTCTTTAGACTAGTTGAGTATCTGGAGCATCAGCATTTGTGGGTTCGGCTACAGGCTCAAAATGGCCAGAAACATTTCTTCTGAAACTCGTCAGTCTATTCTTGTTCTGAGAAATGAAGGCTATTCCCATGCGAGAAATTGCCAAGAAACTGAAGATCTCATACAACGCTGTGTATTACTCCCTTCACAGAACAGCGCAAACTGGCTTTAACCAGAATAGAAAGAGGAGTGGGAGGCCCCGGTGCACAACTGAGCAAGAGGACAAGTACATTAGAGTGTCTAGTTTGAGAAACAGGTGCCTCACAAGTCCTCAACTGGCAGCTTCTTTAAATTGTACCCGCAAAACACCAAGTCTCAACGTCAACAGTGAAGAGGCGACTCCGAGATACTGGCATTCTAGGCAGAGTTCCTCGGTCAAGTGTCAAAACACCAAGTCTCAACGTCAACAGGCAATTCATGGGATGCTGGCTTTCTAGGCCAATGGAAACAGTGATTCAGCCAGTCATTTCACTGCTCTAGACCCATTCTCTCTCTATTTCTTTCAGGAGCTTCCAACATATTGCTTTCACCTCATTGCAGATCATATACCGTACAGTAATAAGGTACAGGTTACAGTAGGGCTCCTATGTACTCTCTTTAGATCCAAGGGGAAGGAGTAAGGAGTGAATAGGGACTGATTGTTAAACTGTCAGTCGTCCTCACTCACCTTGGCAGATGAAACCATGTCGTTCCGCGATCTCGCCACAGGATCTCGACAGCAGTTTATTTTCCCCTTTGAGGCTGGTCTCCAGACAACCACAGAGTCCAGGTCCAGGATTCTTTATGTACCAGCGATCGTAGCTCAGCCCCTGGCCATCCACCCACTTCCACCCCCAGCCACCAGGGGCAGTGTGGGGCTGCAGACCCAGCCAGAAGGTGTCCCTCTCACCAGCCATGGTCTGCAGAAGGAACTGGTACTGGTCCTGGGTGCTTAGGACAGCCAGGTCAACGTAGTGCCTATGTTACCACAGGTAGAAAGAAATACATCCTTTGTTTATTCTAAATTGAGACACATTTGGGCAAAGGTCCGTCCTTCTGCTCTCTCTCTCTTCCGTGACCTGGAAACCGATATGTGGTCGAGGAGAGTGTTGTTAGCAGGCAAACAGAAGACGGTGCTCCCCTCCGCGATAGTCTCCTTTAGATAGGTAGACAGATGACTCATCTTTGTATCTCTTACATTATAGCGTCTGTGACAGTATGGGCAGCACCGTTGAGGCTATCTCCGTTTAAAGTTGGTTGTCCCACCAAGGTTGACTACTTTAAAATGGTGGAAGCCCTCAATGGCGGTTCCCATGCTAATAAAGCCTTTTAGAGACCTCTATCATTCTCTATGATCCTTCCCACTTTGAATCAGCTATTGTTTTCTCAAAGTAGAAAAGTATGCAAACATTTAAATGATATACTACTTTTTAAATCGATAAAATGTTTTGCTAAATTCGTTTTTGGGGGGGGATTCCAGCCTGCGAATGTCATTTGCCTGATGACACGCAATTGGAGAAGGAGAGTCTCATTTCATACAAGCGCATTTTCTATCCACCTTCCCTTTTCCTCGAATACCTTTGACTTTGAAAAAAACCCAACAAGGATGCTAGAGAGGATGGAGGAGAGAGGACGGTGGAGAGAGGACGGAGGAGAGAGGATGGAGGAGAGAGGATGGAGGAGAGAGGATGGAGGAGAGAGGATGGAGGAGAGAGGATGGAGGAGAGAGGACGGAGGAGAGAGGACGGAGGAGAGAGGACGGAGGAGAGAGGACGGAGGAGAGAGGACGGAGGAGAGAGGACGGAGGAGAGAGGATGGAGGAGAGAGGATGGAGGAGAGAGGACGGAGGAGAGAGGATGGAGGAGAGAGGATGGAGGTGTTGAGTGAATCTAATTGAGAGAAGACCCTGGTCATGTTTATTTTGGTCACTCCTACTGGCTAAGTCTGGCATCTGCATCTTTGGTTTAATTTTACAGTGCAACTTACTGTGTAAAAAAAATAAACAAAATACACTCAAACTTTCTTTTTTTCTCTTCCTGACACTGATTGTGTCTCTGGATAAGAGGATCTACTAAATGACTCAAATGTAAATGTACCTCTGACAGAACCGCCTGGCCTGGACCCAGGTCACAGCCCTGTCCGCGTCTCTCCGCTCCACTTGGTACCACAAGGTAGAGCAGTTCAGTCCCAACGCCAGGCCCTGCCACAACACTACGACAGATACACAAATAACAAGCAATAAATAATAAACATGGTCTACCACAACACTACGACAGATACACAAATAACAAGCAATAAATAATAAACATGGTCTACCACAACACTACGACAGATACACAAATAACAAGCAATAAATAATAAACATGGTCTACCATGATAGCGATAGTGTCCTGCGTTACTTCAGGTCTGTCATCCGCTGTCTCTACATAACCATGGTTACTCTACTGTCTCTACATAACCATGGTTACTCTACTGTCTCTACATAACCATGGTTACTCTACTGTCTCTACATAACCATGGTTACTCTACTGTCTCTACATAACCATGGTTACTCTACTGTCTCTACATAACCATGGTTACTCTACTGTCTCTACATAACCATGGTTACTCTACTGTCTCTACATAACCATGGTTACTCTACTGTCTCTACATAACCATGGTTACTCTACTGTCTCTACATAACCATGGTTACTCTACTGTCTCTACATAACCATGGTTACTCTACTGTCTCTACATAACCATGGTTACTCTACTGTCTCTACATAACCATGGTTACTCTACTGTCTCTACATAACCATGGTTACTCTACTGTCTCTACATAACCATGGTTACTCTACTGTCTCTACATAACCATGGTTACTCTACTGTCTCTACATAACCATGGTTACTCTACTGTCTCTACATAACCATGGTTACTCTACTGTCTCTACATAACCATGGTTACTCTACTGTCTCTACATAACCATGGTTACTCTACTGTCTCTACATAACCATGGTTACTCTACTGTCTCTACATAACCATGGTTACTCTACTGTCTCTACATAACCATGGTTACTCTACTGTCTCTACATAACCATGGTTACTCTACTGTCTCTACATAACCATGGTTACTCTACTGTCTCTACATAACCATGGTTACTCTACTGTCTCTACATAACCATGGTTACTCTACTGTCTCTACATAACCATGGTTACTCTACTGTCTCTACATAACCATGGTTACTCTACTGTCTCTACATAACCATGGTTACTCTACTGTCTCTACATAACCATGGTGACTCTACTGTCTCTACATAACCATGGTTACTCTACTGTCTCTACATAACCATGGTTACTCTACTGTCTCTACATAACCATGGTTACTCTACTGTCTCTACATAACCATGGTTACTCTACTGTCTCTACATAACCATGGTTACTCTACTGTCTCTACATAACCATGGTTACTCTACTGTCTCTACATAACCATGGTTACTCTACTGTCTCTACATAACCATGGTTACTCTACTGTCTCTACATAACCATGGTTACTCTACTGTCTCTACTCTACTGTCTCTACATAACCATGGTTACTCTACTGTCTCTACATAACCATGGTGACTCTACTGTCTCTACATAACCATGGTGACTCTACTGTCTCTACATAACCATAGTTACTCTACTGTCTCTACATAACCATGGTTACTCTACTGTCTCTACATAACCATGGTTACTCTACTGTCTCTACATAACCATGGTTACTCTACTGTCTCTACATAACCATGGTTACTCTACTGTCTCTACATAACCATGGTTACTCTACTGTCTCTACATAACCATGGTTACTCTACTGTCTCTACATAACCATAGTTACTCTACTGTCTCTACATAACCATGGTTACTCTACTGTCTCTACATAACCATGGTTACTCTACTGTCTCTACATAACCATGGTGACTCTACTGTCTCTACATAACCATGGTTACTCTACTGTCTCTACATAACCATGGTTACTCTACTGTCTCTACATAACCATGGTTACTCTACTGTCTCTACATAACCATGGTTACTCTACTGTCTCTACATAACCATGGTTACTCTACTGTCTCTACATAACCATGGTTACTCTACTGTCTCTACATAACCATGGTTACTCTACTGTCTGTCTACTTAGATATGGCAGCAGTGTTGACCATTGTTCCTCCAGGGATGAGGGTCTGCACGTTGCCTTGTTACCCAAAATGGAGGCACTTTTTAGTTTTTGTCTATTATGATTTGATTAGAGGAATCTGCTTGTTGTGCCTGAGCAAAAAAAACGAAATGGTTTTGAGTATGAGTTAGTTGGAAAAGTTAAAGTGTGTTCTTTACCCAGGAGAGCCAATCGCTGCAGGGGTGAGAGGTCAAAAAGGTCCATGGGTCCGTTGGGTAGATCTATTCATCTCCTCCTGACCCCTCGTGTGTTGCACTCTCGGTCCATTTCTCTCTCTGTCTTTTTTTTCTTCCTCTCTCTGTCTTTCTTTCTCTGTCTCTCTCTCTCGCTCTCTCGTTCTCTTTCTTTGTGAGCCTGTTCCTGTCTTCCCAGTATTATTATACTCCAACAGCAGGCGTAATGCAAGTAAGTGGGTGGCGCTATTAGGCATGGCTTACAGCCAGCATGGTGGAAGTAGGAGGGGACCAAGGAGCAACCGGTTTTCTCCTCTCCCATGTTGCAGAATGTTTTCTTCCTCCTGTAAATGATTGTTACTTGGGGCTCAGATCTCTCTTGCAGCCATGCATGTCATCACAGCTATGTCACAGGCCTATTGTACGTAGTAATCTCATGGTTGACCTTTGAGTCACCTTTTGGCAGCAGTTACTTATTTGACAAGTCTCTACCAATTTTTGCATAAGGTCTGTTAAGGGGACCTATAGACCTTCATTTAAACTTCTGGTGTCTAGAATGAAACTTGGATATTTCGGGAATGTATTCAGACCCCTTGACTTTTTGCACATTTTGTTACTTTACAGTCTTATTCTGAAAGGGATTAAATATCCTTCTTTCCTCATCGATATACACACAAAACGCCATAATGACAAAGCCAAAACAGGTTTTATAAATGACACCATGAGAAACAAGATTGAACTCTTTGTCCTGAATGCCAAGCGTCACGTCTGGAGGAAACCTGACACCATCCCTACGGTGAAGCATGGCGGTGGCAGCATCATGCTGTGGGGGATGTTTTTCAGCGGCAGGAACTGGAAGACTAGTCAGGATCGAGGGAAAGATGAACGGAGCAAAGTACAGAGAGATCCTTGATGAAAACCTGCTCCAGGGCGCTCAGGACCTCAGACTGAGGTGAAGGTTCACCTTCCAACAGGACAACGACCATAAGCACACAGCCAAAACAACGCAGGAGTGGCTTTGGGACACTCCCCATCCAACCTGACAGAGCTTGACAGGATCTGCAGAGAAGAATGGGAGGAACTCCCCAAATGCAGATGTGCCAAGCTTGTAGCGTCATACCCAAGAAGACTCGAGGCTGCCAAAGGTGCATCAAAAAAGTACTCAGTAAAGGGTCTAAATACTTGTGATATTTCTTTTCTTCTTTTTTTAAAAATAAATTTGCAAAAATTTACCGTGCACAGAGAACAGTGTTATATATCCACAGGGTTCTACCGAGCACAGAGAACAGTGTTATATATCCACAGGGTTCTACCGAGCACAGAGAACAGTGTTATATATCCACAGGGTTCTACCGTGCACAGAGAACAGTGTTATACCTCCACAGGGTTCTACCGTGCACAGAGAACAGTGTTATATATCCACAGGGTTCTACCGTGCACAGAGAACAGTGTTATATATCCACAGGGTTCTACCGTGCACAGAGAACAGTGTTGTATATCGACAGGGTTCTACCGTGCACAGAGAACAGTGTTGTATATCCACAGGGTTCTACCGAGCACAGAGAACAGTGTTATATATCCACAGGGTTCTACCGTGCACAGAGAACAGTGTTATATATCCACAGGGTTCTACCGTGCACAGAGAACAATGTTATATATCCACAGGGTTCTACCGTGCACAGAGAACAGTGTTATACATCCACAGGGTTCTACCGTGCACAGAGAACAGTGTTATATATCCACAGGGTTCTACCGTGCACAGAGAACAGTGTTATACATCCACAGCGTTCTACCGGGTACAGAGAACAGTGTTGTATATCCACAGGGTTCTACCGTGCACAGAGAACAGTGTTATGCATCCACAGGGTTCTGCCGTGTACAGAGAACAATGTTATATATCCACAGGGTTCTACCGTGCACAGAGAACAGTGTTATATATCCACAGGGTTCTACCGTGCACAGAGAACAGTGTTATATATCCACAGGGTTCTACCGAGCACAGAGAACAGTGTTATATATCCACAGGGTTCTACCGTGCACAGAGAACAGTGTTATACCTCCACAGGGTTCTACCGTGCACAGAGAACAGTGTTATATATCCACAGGGTTCTACCGTGCACAGAGAACAGTGTTATATATCCACAGGGTTCTACCGTGCACAGAGAACAGTGTTGTATATCGACAGGGTTCTACCGTGCACAGAGAACAGTGTTGTATATCCACAGGGTTCTACCGAGCACAGAGAACAGTGTTATATATCCACAGGGTTCTACCGTGCACAGAGAACAGTGTTATATATCCACAGGGTTCTACCGTGCACAGAGAACAATGTTATATATCCACAGGGTTCTACCGTGCACAGAGAACAGTGTTATACATCCACAGGGTTCTACCGTGCACAGAGAACAGTGTTATATATCCACAGGGTTCTACCGTGCACAGAGAACAGTGTTATACATCCACAGCGTTCTACCGGGTACAGAGAACAGTGTTGTATATCCACAGGGTTCTACCGTGCACAGAGAACAGTGTTATGCATCCACAGGGTTCTGCCGTGTACAGAGAACAATGTTATATATCCACAGGGTTCTACCGTGCACAGAGAATAGTGTTATATATCCACAGGGTTTTACCGTGCACAGAGAACAGTTTTATACATCCACAAGGTTCTACCGTGTACAGAGAACAGTGTTATACATCCACAGGGTTCTACCGTGTACATCTACTATATGTCAATAATCTTCTCACAGTATAGCACGCATTTTAGAATGAACAGAAGAAGTTTGGCTGTGTAAAAATCGGCCAGATGTTTGGATGGTTTTAGTGACCCAGTCAGTGTATTTAGATATGAATGTTTTGACTGTAGGTCTGTTGATGGGACCACATCCTCCAGCAAACAACACGAATTCCCTTAGTGCATCTCTACACACCAACTGGCCACTGGAGTCTCCCTGAAACACACAGACAATACATGTTGATTACTTACACACACTACACACACACACACACACACACACACACACACACACACTACACACACTACACACACTACACACACTACACACACTACACACACTGCACACACTACACACGCTACACACACACACACACTACACACACTACACACACACACACTACACACTACACACACTACACACACTCACACACACTCCAGTTCCCCCAACCCTGGTCTTCCAGTACCCCTAACCCTGGTCCTCCAGTACCCCCAACCCTGGTCCTCCAGTACCCCCAACCCTGGTCCTCCAATACCCCCAACCCTGGTCCTCCAGTACCCCCAACCCTGGTCCTCCAATACCTCAAACCCTGGTCTTCCAATACCCCCAACCCTGGTCCTCCAGTACCCCCAACCCTGGTTCTCCAATACCCCCAACCCTGGTCCTCCAATACCCCTAACCCTGGTCCTCCAGTACCCCCAACCCTGGTCCTCCAATA
The DNA here is from genome assembly GCF_901001165.1 of Salmo trutta. NCBI lineage: Eukaryota > Metazoa > Chordata > Actinopteri > Salmoniformes > Salmonidae > Salmo > Salmo trutta. Next base: position 42,110,322 of record NC_042983.1, on the reverse strand, counting down.
CCCCCAACCCTGGTCCTCCAATACCCCCAACCCTGGTCCTCCAATACCCCCAACCCTGGTCCTCCAGTACCCCCCTAACCCTGGTCCTCCAGTACCCCCAACCCTGGTCCTCCAGTACCCCTAACCCTGGTTCTCCAATACCCCCAACCCTGGTCCTCCAGTACCCCCCAACCCTGGTCCTCCAGTACCCCCAACCTTGGTCCTCCAGTACCCCCAACCCTGGTCCTCCAATACCCCCAACCCTGGTCCTCCAGTACCCCCAACCCTGGTCCTCCAGTACCCCCAACCCTGGTCCTCCAATACCCCCAACCCTGGTCTTCCAATACCCCCAACCCTGGTCCTCCAGTACCCCCAACCCTGGTCCTCCAATACCCCCAACCCTGGTCCTCCAGTACCCCCAACCCTGGTCCTCCAATACCCCCAACCCTGGTCCTCCAGTACCCCCAACCCTGGTCCTCCAGTACCCCCAACCCTGTTCCTCCAATACCCCCAACCCTGGTCCTCCAATAAACCCCAACCCTGGTCCTCCAATACCCCCAACCCTGGTCCTCCAATACCCCCAACCCTGGTCCTCCAATAAACCCCAACCCTGGTCCTCCAATACCCCCAACCCTGGTCCTCCAATAAACCCCAACCCTGGTCCTCCAATACCCCTAACCCTGGTCCTCCAGTACCCCCAACCCTGGTCCTCCAATAAACCCCAACCCTGGTCCTCCAATATCCCCAACCCTGGTCCTCCAGTACCCCCAACTCTGGTCCTCCAATACCCCCAACCCTGGTCCTCCAGTACCCCCAACCCTGGTCCTCCAATACCCCCAACCCTGGTCCTCCAGTACCCCCAACCCTGGTCCTCCAGTACCCCCAACCCTGGTCCTCCAATACCCCCAACCTGACTCACGTAGACACACACAGACACGTAGATACACAAACACACAGACACACAGACACACAGACCAGGCACAACAAGATGGTGGGTCCCCAACCTCCCACCATCGTGTTGTGGCCCCCACCTCCCATCGTGTTGTGGCCCCCACCTCCCATCGTGTTGTGGCCCCCACCTCCCATCTTGTTGTGGTCCCACCTCTCATCTTGTTGTGGCCCCCACCTCTCATCTTGTTGTGGCCCCCACCTCCCATCATCTTGTTGTGGCCCCCACCTCCCATCTTGTTGTGGCCCCTACCTCCCATCATCTTGTTGTGGCCCCCACCTCCCATCTTGTTGTGGTCCCCACCTCCCATCTTGTTGTGGCTTCCACCTCTCATCTTGTTGTGGCCCCCACCTCCCATCTTGTTGTGGTCCCTACCTCCCATCTTGTTGTGGCCCCCACCTCTCATCATCTTGTTGTGGCCCCCACCTCCCATCTTGTTGTGGCCCCTACCTCCCATCTTGTTGTGGCCCCCACCTCTCATCTTGTTGTGGCCCCCACCTCCCATCTTGTTGTGGTCGCCACCTTCCTACCATCTTGTTGTGGCCCCCACCTCCCATCTTGTTGTGGCCCCCACCTCCCATCTTGTTGTGGTCGCCACCTTCCTACCATCTTGTTGTGGTACCCACCTCCCATCTTGTTGTGGCCCATACCTCCCTTCTTGTTGTGGCCCCAACCTCCCATCTTGTTGTGGTCGCCACCTTCCTACCATCTTGTTGTGGTCCCCACCTCCCATCTTGTTGTGGCCCCCACCTCCCATCATCTTGTTGTGGCCCCCACCTCCCATCTTGTTGTGGTCCCCACCTCCCATCTTGTTGTGGCCCCCACCTTCCCACCATCTTGATGTGGTCGCCACCTCCCATCTTGTTGTGGTCGCCACCTCCCATCTTGTTGTGGCCCCCACCTCTCATCTTGTTGTGGTCCCCACCTCCCATCTTGTTGTGGCCCCCACCTCCCATCTTGTTGTGGCCCCCACCACCCATCTTGTTGTGGCCCCCACCTCCCATCTTGTTGTGGCCCCCACTTCCCATCTTGTTGTGGTCCCCACATCCCATCTTGTTGTGGCCCCCACCTCTCATCTTGTTGTGGCCCCCACCTCCCATCATCTTGTTGTGGCCCCCACCTCCCATCTTGTTGTGGCCCCCACCTTCCCACCATCTTGTTGTGGTCGCCACCTCCCATCTTGTTGTGGCCCCCACCTCTCATCTTGTTGTGGTCCCCACCTCCCATCTTGTTGTGGCCCCCGCCTCCCATCTTGTTGTGGCCCCCACCTCCCATCTTGTTGTGGCCCCTACCTCCCATCTTGTTGTGGTCCCACCTCTCATCTTGTTGTGGCCCCCACCTCTCATCTTGTTGTGGCCCCCATCTCCCATCAACTTGTTGTGGCCCCCACCTCTCATCTTGTTGTGGCCCCCACCTCCCATCATCTTGTTGTGGCCCCGCACCTCCCATCTTGTTGTGGCCCCCACCTCCCATCATCTTGTTGTGGCCCCCCACCTCCCATCTTGTTGTGGTCCCCACCTCCCATCTTGTTGTGGCCCCCACCTCTCATCATCTTGTTGTGGCCCCCACCTCCCATCTTGTTGTGGCCCCCACCTCCCATCTTGTTGTGGCCCCCACCTCCCATCTTGTTGTGGTCGCCACCTTCCTACCATCTTGTTGTGGCCCCCACCTCCCATCTTGTTGTGGCTCCACCTCCCATCTCGTTGTGGCCCTACCTCCCATCTTGTTGTGGTCGCCACCTTCCTACCATCTTGTTGTGGCCCCTACCTCCCATCATCTTGTTGTGGCCCCCACCTCCCATCTTGTTGTGGTCCCCATCTCCCATCTTGTTGTGGCCCCTACCTCCCATCTTGATGTGGTCCCCACCTCCCATCTTGTTGTGGTTGCCACCTCCCATCTTGTTGTGGCCCCCACCTCTCATCTTGTTGTGGTCCCCACCTCCCATCTTGTTGTGGCCCCCACCTCCCATCTTGTTGTGGTCCCCACCTCCCATCTTGTTGTGGCCCCCACCTCCCATCTTGTTGTGGCCCCCACCTCCCATCATCCCCCCCAGTAGCTAGTTAGTCTACACCCCCAGTAGCTAGTTAGTCTACACACCCCCAGTAGCTAGTTAGTCTACACCCCCAGTAGCTAGTTAGTCTACACCCCCCAGTAGCTCGTTAGTCTACACACCCCCAGTAGCTAGTTAGTCAACACCCCCCCAGTAGCTAGTTAGTCTACACCCCTAGTAGCTAGTTAGTCTACACCCCCCAGCAACTAGTTAGTCTACACACCCCCAGTAGCTAATTAGTCTACACACCCCCAGTAGCTAGTTAGTCTACACACCTCTTGTAGCTAGTTAGTCTACACCCCGAGTAGCTAGTTAGTCTACACCCCCAGTAGCTAGTTAGTCTAGACACCCCCAGTAGCTAGTTAGTCTACACACCTCCTTGTAGCTAGTTAGTCTACACACCCCCAGTAGCTAGTTAGTCTACACACCCCCAGTAGCTAGTTAGTCTACACCCCCAGTAGCTAGTTAGTCAACACCCCCCCAGTAGCTAGTTAGTCTACACCCCTAGTAGCTAGTTAGTCTACACCCCCCAGCAACTAGTTAGTCTACACACCCCCAGTAGCTAATTAGTCTACACACCCCCAGTAGCTAGTTAGTCTACACACCTCTTGTAGCTAGTTAGTCTACACCCCGAGTAGCTAGTTAGTCTACACCCCCAGTAGCTAGTTAGTCTAGACACCCCCAGTAGCTAGTTAGTCTACACACCCCCTTGTAGCTAGTTAGTCTACACACCCCCAGTAGCTAGTTAGTCTACACACCCCCAGTAGCTAGTTAGTCTACACCCCCAGTAGCTAGTTAGTCTACACACCCCCAGTAGCTAGTTAGTCTACACACCTCCAGTAGCTAGTTAGTCTACACCCCTAGTAGCTAGTTAGTCTACACACCCCCAGTAGCTAGTTAGTCTACACCCCTAGTAGCTTGTTAGTCTACACACCCCCAGTAGCTAGTTAGTCTACACCCCCCCAGTAGCTAGTTAGTCTACACACCCCCAGTAGCTAGTTAGTCTACACACCCCCCTAGTAGCTAGTTAGTCTACACACCCCTAGTAGCTAGTTAGTCTACACCCCTAGTAGCTAGTTAGTCTAGACACCCCCAGTAGCTAGTTAGTCTACACACCCCCTTGTAGCTAGTTAGTCTACACACCCCCAGTAGCTAGTTAGTCTACACACCCCCAGTAGCTAGTTAGTCTACACCCCCAGTAGCTAGTTAGTCTACACACCCCCAGTAGCTAGTTAGTCTACAAACCCCCAGTAGCTAGTTAGTCTACACCCCTAGTAGCTTGTTAGTCTACACACCCCCAGTAGCTAGTTAGTCTACACCCCTAGTAGCTAGTTAGTCTACACACCCCCAGTAGCTAGTTAGTCTACACCCCCCCAGTAGCTAGTTAGTCTACACACCCCCAGTAGCTAGTTAGTCTACACACTCCCCTAGTAGCTAGTTAGTCTACACACCCCCAGTAGCTAGTTAGTCTACACACCCCCCTAGTAGCTAGTTAGTCTACACACCCCCAGTAGCTAGTTAGTCTGCACCCCCAGTAGCTAGTTAGTCTACACACCCCCAGTAGCTAGTTAGTCTACACACCCCCAGTAGCTAGTTAGTCTACACACCCCCAGTAGCTAGTTAGTCTACACACCCCCAGTAGCTAGTTTGTCTACACACCCCCAGTAGCTAGTTAGTCTACACACCCCCAGTAGCTAGTTAGTCTGCACCCCTAGTAGCTTGTTAGTCTACACACCCCCAGTAGCTAGTTAGTCTACACCCCTAGTAGCTAGTTAGTCTACACACCCCCAGTAGCTAGTTAGTCTACACCCCCCCAGTAGCTAGTTAGTCTACACACCCCCAGTAGCTAGTTAGTCTACACACTCCCCTAGTAGCTAGTTAGTCTACACACCCCCAGTAGCTAGTTAGTCTACACACCCCCCTAGTAGCTAGTTAGTCTACACACCCCCAGTAGCTAGTTAGTCTACACATCCCCCTAGTAGCTAGTTAGTCTACACACCCCCAGTAGCTAGTTAGTCTACACACCCCCAGTAGCTAGTTAGTCTACACACCCCCAGTAGCTAGTTAGTCTACACACCCCCAGTAGCTAGTTAGTCTACACACCCCCAGTAGCTAGTTAGTCTACACCCCCAGTAGCTAGTTAGTCTACACACCCCCAGTAGCTAGTTAGTCTACACACCCCCAGTAGCTAGTTAGTCTACACACCCCCAGTAGCTAGTTAGTCTACACACCCCCCTAGTAGCTAGTTAGTCTACACACCCCCAGTAGCTAGTTAGTCTACACCCCCAGTAGCTAGTTAGTCTACACACCCCCAGTAGCTAGTTAGTCTACACACCCCCAGTAGCTAGTTAGTCTACACACCCCCAGTAGCTAGTTAGTCTACACACCCCCAGTAGCTAGTTAGTCTACACACCCCCAGTAGCTAGTTAGTCTACACACCCCCAGTAGCTAGTTAGTCTACACACCCCTTGCACAGTCTTCACATGTTGCTGTTGTCTTAATTGCATTTCAAAAGCAAATACGTTAGATTTATTTTCCCCCTACTAACACACACAACCTACTCCACCTTTTCAAAGTGAAGGAATTTTCAGAGCTTGAGCAATTTTGACAAAAACAACGCGTATACAGTATGTTACCGTATTTGATCTATTTACTTAACCTTTATTTAAACTAGGCATGTCAGTATAGTACGTTGCTCTAAGAGTTGTGAGAAGTTGATAGAATTTGATTCAAAATGTTTTACAGCTGTGATGGCTGCCAAAGGTTCTTCCACCAGGTATGAACTCTAATTTGCACAGTTTTCTACACTCTTTTTCCTTTTGACTTTGGAAATTTTTAATAAGATGTGTACATTGGTAGAAAAAAAAGTTATTTTATAAAAAACAATGTAAACTTAATTTTAAGGCAGCAAAATGTGACCAGTGTGCAAGGGTTGTGTAGAGTTTCCATAAGCCCCCTTCCTCCACCTCGCCTACTGTTAGCAGTGACCTTTATAGATCAGTAACTCTGATCACTCATAACTAGAACACAGAAGACATTCTGGCACAATGACAGCTAAACTATTTCTATTTTTAGAATCTTTCCAAGTCTGAGTTATTCTGTTTTGGAAGGAGGCGTTTTCAATGTATTTTTAGTTCGTGGTTTAAAAGAATCCTGGTCTTGTCGCAGAGTTTACATTAACACAGGTGGAGCCTTGTATTCCATCGGTGGATGGAGGATGTCCACCAATTATAATTTATTTGAAAACATTTATTTTTAACTAGGCAAGTCAATTAAGAGCAAATTCTTATTAACAATGACTGCCTTCCCCGGCCAAACACGGACGGCGCTGGGCCAATTGTGCGCCGCCTTATGGGACTCCCAATCACAGCCGGATGTGACGCAGCATGGATTCAAACCAGGGACTGTAGTGACAACTCTTGTACTGAGATACAGTGCCTTAGACCGCTGCGTCACTAGGAAGCAGCGATGGCTCATCAGCAGACATTGAATGAGTTTAAAGTCCTAGATCTACATGAGCAAAAGTATGTGGACACCTGCTCGTGGGACATCTCATTCCGAAATCATGGGCGTTAATATGGAGTTGGTCCCCCCTTTGCTGCTATAACAGCCTCCACTCTTCTGGGAAGGTTTTCCACTAGATGTTGGAACATTGCTGCGGGGACTTGCTTCCATTCAGCCATAAGGGCATTAGTGAGGTCGGGCACTGATGTTGGGCGATTAGGCCTGGCTCGCAGTCGGCGTTCCAATTCATCCCAAAGGTATTCAATGGGGTTGAGGTCAGGGCTCTGTGCATGCCAGTCAAATTCTTCCACACTGATCATGACAAACCATTTCTGTATGGACCTTGTTTTCTGCACGGGGGCATTGTCATGCTGAAACAGGAACGGGCCTTCCCCAAACTGTTGCCACAAAGTTGGAAGCACAGAATCATCTGGAATGTCATTGTATGCTGTAGCGTTAAGATTTCCCTTCACTGGAACTGAAGGGCCTATACTGAACCATGAACAACAGCCCCAGACCATTATTCCTCCTCCACCAAACTTTACAGTTGGCACTATGCATTGGGGCAGGTAGCGTTCTCTAGGTATCCTCCAAACCCAGATTCGTACGTCAGACTGCCAGATGGTGAAGTATGATTCATCACTCCAGAGAAAGCGTTTCCACTGCTCCAGAGTGCAATGGTGGCGAGCCTTACACAACTCCAGCCGATGCTTGGCATTGCACATGGTGATCTTAGGCTTGTGTGCAGCTGCTCAGCATTGGAAACCCATTTCATGAAGTTCTCGACGAACAGTTATTGTGGTGACGTTGCTTCCAGAGGCAGTTTGGAACTCGGTAGTGAGTGTTGCAACTGAGGACAAACGATTTTTACACGCTTCAGCACTCGGCGCTCCCGTTCTGTGAGCTTGTGTGACCTACCACTTCGCGACTAAGCCGTTGTTGCTCCTAGATGTTTCCACTTTACAATAACAGCGCTCACAGTTGACCGGGGCAGCTCTAGCAGCGCAGAAATTTGACGAACTGACTTGTTGGAAAGGTGGCATCCTATGACGGTGCCACGTTGAATGTCACTGAGCTCTTCAGTAAGGCCATTCTACTGCCAATGTTTGTCTGTGGAGATTGCATGGCTGTGTGCTCGAATTTTATACACCTGTCAGCAAAATCCACTCATTTGTATATATAGTGAATCTACTTTGGTTTAGATACAAGCATCATGAAGCCTTTAACAACATTAATTCATTTGACTTCGTAAAAATCTGTTTTGTGGACCAAACTTGCTTGCCACTTTTGTTCACCCGCACTCTCCCCCAATTGCTAATAACCCATCCGCAACCGCCCGACTATGTATAATATAATGAAAATCTGAGGCCAACAAACAACCCTAACTTGCAAATATAGAAAATGCGCTGCAGGCCTCAGTGGAGGCTGGTGGGAGGAGCTATAGGAGGACAGGCTCATTGTAATGGCTGGAATGGACTTCATACCGATCCATATATTCCATTCCAGCCATTACAATGAACCGGTCCTCCTATAGCGCCTCCCACTAGCCTTCTCTTGTAGGCCTACAGTCAGAGATGGCAGAATGTTTTTGGGACGAGGGCGGGGGATTTTTGTTCTCGCTTGTAATTTCCGACATTTTGGTAAGCTATTAGTAAACTTGTCTATAGTTAGATACATGCAGCTTCTCTTCTGTCATTGCTTTTTTCCCTAGAAGTAAACCCTTTGCTCACCATAATAATGTCATAAATCGATACAATGAATGCTTTAATCTAGTTGACATCAGTAATGTTTTTTTTCTCTTTCATCTCTGCTTCTCTTGCGTACTGTGGCGGATGAATCAGAATTAGTTGGGTAACATCGATAATTAAGATGTCTTATCTGCATAATATGCTTATGTGATATACTTGTTATTAGAATGTATCCCTTTGGACTCTGGTGTTGGCAGTTGCACTTCTTCCCTCAGCTGGGGCTCAGTCAGCTGGGGCTCAGTCACCTGGGGCCCAGAGAGGGGAGAGGTCAGGCTTGTCTTTCACATGACCCTGGTGCTATGCAGAATATCAGAAAGGGAAGAGGACAGAGTGGACCATTGTCTTCCTATGTGAATGTGTCTTTACCTATTCTTAAACCATGTGAAGGGTTGGTGTGATTAATGGGGAACCAATTACTGGTTTCCACAATGGTTTCCACAATGTCTGTGCGCCAGTCACTCCCTCCTTTGACCTTGGGGGATGTGTGTGGTAGTGTCTGGAGTTGACAATTGAGTTATGCCATTGGTCGAGTTGGTGTTTTTGTGCTAGGAGTAACAGGAACGAGATAGGAACCTCGTCTTAGGGACGAAACTGAACGATAATTTATAGTGAATGCTATCTGGCTACGGGATACTTCTTTCTCATTTAAAAAGTCTCACCTTGTGACCCATTGTATGTATCTGATGTTCGTCATGTGGGTTGAAAGGGGTGTATCTTGGCTATAAAAGACCTTTGTACTTTTGTTTTGCCACTCTCAACGGATCATTAGAAATGGTGAATCGTTGATAAGTCATTGCTATTGCAAAGCTCTCATTATTAAAGATTTAGTTTAAGTATAACTGACTTGTGTGATAAGTTTGTCTCTCCTCAATCACCTCAATCACCACCTTCCGGAGACACCTGAAACCCCACCTCTTTAAGGAATACCTAGGATAGGATAAAGTAATCCTTCTACCCCCCCTAAAAGATTTAGATGCACGATTGTAAAGTGGTTGTTCCACTGGATATCATAAGGTGAATGCACCAATTTGTATGTCGCTCTGGATAAGAGCGTCTGCTAAATGACATAAATGTAAATGTAAATTTCATAGTAAAGAAATGAACCACCAGGGACCGGAGAGAAAACACAATAAAACAAGGGGAAAAAATGATGTGCAAAAAAAACAACTAATTACATCAGTTTAACCAGTTTTAAGAAAAGTGAAAGCTGTGAAAATGAGATCATATTTCTGATAAGATTTCAGTTCGGCTTGGATGCATATTTCACGTTTTTGAAATACCGTCACGGTTGTCGTAGGAATGAGCGGACCAAAGTGCAATGTGCGTGTCGTTCCACATTTTATGTATATTGTGAAACTGTGCCATACATAAATAAACTGAATGACAAAAACAACAAACCGTGACGCAGAGGTGAAACATACACAACTCAAAATTAATCTCCCACAAACCCAGGTGGGAAAAAAATCTACTTAAGTATGATCTCCAATTACAGACAACGAGGACCAGCTGCCTCTAATTGGAGATCATCCCAAACAAAACCAACAGAAATACAAAACTAGAACATAGAAATACAAAACATAGAAAAACACCCCCCCCCCCCAAAAGGTGCGGACTCCGACCGCACCTAAACAAAACAACAAACCCCCCCCAAAAAGAAAAAAAGAAAACAAACAAAACAAAAGGGAGGGCAGGGTGGGTAACTATTGTCTATGGAGGCTCTGGTGCAGTACCCATAACCTTCTCATCCCGCGGATCCTCCCACAGAGGAGGCGGCTCCGGTTTGGGGCATAACCCCCGCTCCGCCCGCTGATCCCTCTGCTTCTGTACCACCGGACCGTGGATCGTCGGAGGAGGAACCAGACTGTGGATCATCTCAGGAGGTTCCGGGCTGCAGGCTGTCTCAGGAGGTTCCAGGCTGCAGGCCGTCTCAGGAGGTTCCGGGCTGGGGATCATCACTGCAGGCTCCGGGCCATGGATTATCACTGGAGGCTTCGTGCCATGGATTATCACTACAGGCTCCGGGCCATGGATCATCACTGGAGGCTTCGTACGTGGAGCCGGAACAGGTCTCACCGGACTAGGGAACGTCGCTGGAGGCTCCGGACTGGGGAACGTCGCTGAGAGCTCTGGACTAGGGAACGTCGCTGGAGGCCGGGTGCGCAGAGCTGGCACAGGGTATACTGGGCCGTGGAGGCACACTGGAGGTCAGGAGCGTATGGCTGGCACAACCCGTCCTGGCTGGATGCTTACTTTAGCCCGGCAAGTGTGGGGCGCGGGCACAGGAGGAACTGGGCTGTGCAGGCGCACTGGCGACACAGTGCATAGAACTGGCGTAGGATATCCTGGACCGAGAAGGCGAACTGGAGACCAGGAGCGCTGAGATGGCATCACCCTTCCTGGCTGAATGCTCAACCTAGCTCGGCAAATGCGGGGCGCGGGCACAGATCGCACCGGGCTGTGAATGCGCACTGGCAACACAGTGCGCATCACTGCATAACACGGTGCTTGCTTCTTCACTCGCTCCCCATGGTAAGCACGGGGAGTTGGCTCAGGTCTCCACCCTGACTCTGCCAAACTCCCCGTGTGCTCCCCCCCAAAAAAATTTGATTTGGGGGGGTGCCTCTCGTGCTTCCGTCGTTGCCATGCTCGTTCCTCGTAACGTTGCCGTTCTGCTCTCGCTGCCTCCACCTGTTCCCATGGGAGGCGATCCCATCCAGCCTGGATCTCCTCCCTCATCCAGGATCCCTTTCCATTCACAATGTCCTCCCAGGTCCACTCCTGATCACGCTGCTTGGTCCTTTGGTAGTGGGAGATTCTGTCACGGTTGTCATAGGAATGAGCAGACCAAAGTGCAGTGTGTGTGTCGTTCCACATTTTATTTATACTGTGAAACTATGCAATACATAAATAAACTGAATGACAAAACAACAAACCATGACGCAGAGGTGAAACATACACAACTCAAAATTAATCACACACAAACCCAGGTAGAAAAAAACCCTACTTAAATATGATCTCCAATTAGAGACAACGAGGACCAGCTGCCTCTAATTGGAGATCATCCCAAACAAAGATCATCCCAAACAAAACCAACATAGAAATACAAAACTAGAACATGAACATAGAAATATAAAACATAGAAAAACTTCCCCTGTCACACCCTGACCTACTCTACCATAGAAAATAACATCTTACTATGGTCAGGACGTGACAATACTATCAGCTTTTATGATACTGATAAAGATAGCACCTTTACAGACGGTCCCTAACTGCACATTCACATTCTCTCAAGATGCTGAAAAAATATATATATATTTCACCACTCCTGTTCCTGAGTAAAATGTGCATTTGTTGCATCATTACAGGAAATGCTTAATTCTGCAGGATATTTGGTTATGTGAAAGGTTATAGACCTACAGCCAATATCCATATTTCAGTTACCACTCCATTTAACCCATCTGAACACAGTTCCGTTGACGTTCCCTATTTGAAGTCACTGTCGTGACTGTTGAATTTGGATAGCGCCTCACAATCATCAAACATAACACTGCTATCATCCTCTTTTACCACTTAACCAGATCTTTCCCAGACAGACTACTGCTCTGGCCCTCCCTTATCTTTATTTTAAACTCTCCATTTAGCAGCTTCCCGCTGTGCACAAACTGGTTGAATCAACATATTGCCGGATGGGGCGTGATAGGGTGTGGAAGCCGAACGAACCGGCAGGAGCGTGGGAGCCTGGCGAGCCGGCTGAGGCATGGAAGCCCGACGATCCGGCTTAGGCAAGACGCCTGTCGATCCCGCTGCAGCGAGAGAGCCAGATGATCCGGTGGAGCATGACGTGGGATGGAAACCTGCTGAGCCAACCGAGGCAAGGAAACCTCTCGATCCAGCCAGGGCATGGAAGCCCGACGGGCCGGCTTAGGCACCCCCGGTTACATCGGCGGTGGAATCCACCCTGACGTCACCAACAAAACAAAGAACTCCTGGACCGGCTGGGCGAACAAGAACTGATGATCCGGCTGAGACCCGATGTGGGATGGGCGCCATCCGAGCCAACCGGGGCAAGGAAACCTCTCGAGCCAGCTAGGGCGTGGAAGCCCGACGAGCTGGATAGGCACTCCCGGTTCCATCGGCGGCGACCCAGAGCCGATGTCACCAGCAACCGGAACGTCAGTACTCCCCGATGCTTTGTATGTTGGCTGCTGCATTAATTGTTTTTTGTCTGTATTACTCGTTTGCTGACACTGTTCCCATCCGCTCCTCATTAAATGTTTGACTCCCCATACCTGCTTCATCTCTCCAGCGTCATTCCATGTGACAGAATGCAGCAGCCGGGAACAGAGCAAGGGAACTGAAAAATATAGGGGAGTTAACAAACAAGTGATGAGTGAGTCCAGGTGAGTCCAATATTGCTGATGCGCGTGACGAGGGAAGGCAGGTGTGCGTAATAGATCGCAGGAGTGCGTGATGCAAGGCAGCCTGGCGCCCTCAAGCATCAGGGGGGGGGGGGGGGAGCAGACGTGACACAAACCTTGTATAAAATATCGAATTTGTACCTTTGAAACATCAGATCGTTTAACGTTATATCCACTATCAGAAAAAAAACAATAGGATGGGCAGCAACTCCTAGTGGAGAGTTTATCTAGCTACAGCTTCTCTTTGGTCTCCTATCCAGGCTGGGCAGCAACTCCTAGTGGAGAGTTTATCTAGCTACAGCTTCTCTTTGGTCTCCTATCCAGGCTGGGCAGCAACTCCTAGTGGAGAGTTTATCTAGCTACAGCTTCTCTTTGGTCTCCTATCCAGGCTGGGCAGCAACTCCTAGTGGAGAGTTTATCTAGCTACAGCTTCTCTTTGGTCTCCTATCCAGGCTGGGCAGCAACTCCTAATGGAGATTTGATCGATTTACAGCAATTCAAGAGCCCACAGGAGAAAACAGACAACTTCTATAAGACCCTGCATTACACCATCGCAGCTTACTTCCCAAAGGGGTGGTTAGGATGCATGCACAGGATAAGGAGCTGATTTCACCGAGAATCAAAGAGTTGATTCAAAGCAGACAGAAAACCTTCAGTGAAAAAGACTGGCCTTCCTGGAGCACTCTGAGAAACACAACCCAGAGACAGATCCAGGCAGCAAGATCAACCTTCTACCACACCGAAATCCAGAAAAACAAGAAGGTGAACCCAGCCACATGGTGCCATCAAATGAAATCTCTGACCAGCACTAAAAAGACAGTCTCAATCAAAGTTGAGCGGCTCGACCCAGACAATTGAATGACCAGTTATTTGTAACCACATCATAACCACCACTAAACCTGTCAGACCTAACTGCATTCACTTCCGACTGTTGAACCATGGGAAGTGCACAGGAAACTACTCTCTGTTCTAACCAGGAAGACCTTTTTTGATCTTGTGGATCACACCAATGCAATGAAACACCTTTTGGAATTATCTGACCGACCAGAGATCATGCCATGGATTTGTAACTTCCATTCCGACAGTAGTCAGGTGACAAAATACCATGACACTGTATCGCAGGCCCGAAAACTCTCCTGTGGCCTGCCCCCACGGCACACGGCTTGGTCCAATTGTATTCGTGGCTCACGTCAATGGTACATCAGAGGGTACCCTATGCAACACCTGGGCCTAGGTGGATGACCTGAACCTCATCGAATCAAGACCCATAGGTGACACTTCCACCATACAGCAGATCCTCAACTAATTAGCCGACTGGTCAGAACCAAACAAGATGAAGTTCAACCCAACCAAGTGCAAAGTCATGTACACCTGTTTTAGACACAATCCTGACCCACCTAAGCCATTATCCATCTCCGGCCACACACTTGGTGTGACATTCCAAGCCAAGATGTGTGGGACACACACTCATCTCCGACATTAACACCGAATCCCAGGATGACTACAAATGGCTGCCTCAGATGAGAGGCCATGTCAGTGGCAGATCTACCTGATCCAGTCACAAACTGAACCTTCCCCCTACTACCTGATCCAGTCACAAACTGAACCTTCCCCCTACTACCTGATCCAGTCACAAACTCAACCTTCCCCCTACTACCTGATCCAGTCACAAACTGAACCTTCCCCCTACTACCTGATCCAGTCACAAACTGAACCTTCTCCTTACTACCTGATCCAGTCACAAACTGAACTTTCTCCTTACTACCTGATCCAGTCACAAACTGAACCTTCTCCTTACTACCTGATCCAGTCACAAACCGAACCTTCCCCCTACTACCTGATCCAGTCACAAACTGAACCTTCCCCCTACTACCTGATCCAGTCACAAACTCAACCTTCCCCCTACTACCTGATCCAGTCACAAACTGAACCTTCCCCCTACTACCTGATCCAGTCACAAACTGAACCTTCCTCCTACTACCTGATCCAGTCACAAACTGAACCTTCCTCCTACTACCTGATCCAGTCACAAACTGAACCTTCTCCTTACAACCTGATCCAGTCACAAACCGATCCTTCTCCTTACTACCTGATCCAGTCACAAACTGAACCTTCCCCCTTAATACCTGATCTAGTCACAAACCGAACCTTCCCCCTACTACCTGATCCAGTCACAAACTGAACCTTCCCCCTACTACCTGATCCAGTCACAAACTGAACCTTCCCCCTTACTACCTGATCCAGTCACAAACCGAACCTTCCCCCTACTACCTGATCCAGTCACAAACTGAACCTTCCCCCTACTACCTGTTTCAGTCACAAACTGAACCTTCCCCCCTACTACCTGTTTCAGTCACAAACTGAACCTTCCCCCTACTACCTGTTCCAGTCACAAACTGAACTTTCCCCCTTACTACCTGATCCAGTCACAAACTGAACCTTCCCCCTACTACCTGATCCAGTCACAAACTGAACCTTCCCCCTTACTACCTGTTCCAGTCACAAACTGAACCTTCCCCCTTACTACCTGATCCAGTCACAAACTGAACCTTCCCCCTTACTACCTGATCCAGTCACAAACTGAACCTTCCCCCTTACTACCTGATCCAGTCACACACTGAACCTTCCCCCTACTACCTGATCCAGTCACAAACTGAACCTTCCCCCTTACTACCTGATCCAGTCACAAACTGAACCTTCTCCTTACAACCTGATCCAGTCACAAACCGATCCTTCTCCTTACTACCTGATCCAGTCACAAACTGAACCTTCCCCCTTAATACCTGATCTAGTCACAAACCGAACCTTCCCCCTACTACCTGATCCAGTCACAAACTGAACCTTCCCCCTACTACCTGATCCAGTCACAAACTGAACCTTCCCCCTTACTACCTGATCCAGTCACAAACCGAACCTTCCCCCTACTACCTGATCCAGTCACAAACTGAACCTTCCCCCTACTACCTGTTTCAGTCACAAACTGAACCTTCCCCCCTACTACCTGTTTCAGTCACAAACTGAACCTTCCCCCTACTACCTGTTCCAGTCACAAACTGAACTTTCCCCCTTACTACCTGATCCAGTCACAAACTGAACCTTCCCCCTACTACCTGATCCAGTCACAAACTGAACCTTACCCCTTACTACCTGTTCCAGTCACAAACTGAACCTTCCCCCTTACTACCTGATCCAGTCACAAACTGAACCTTCCCCCTTACTACCTGATCCAGTCACACACTGAACCTTCCCCCTACTACCTGATCCAGTCACAAACTGAACCTTCCCCCTTACTACCTGATCCAGTCACAAACTGAACCTTCCCCCTTACTACCTGATCCAGTTACAAACTGAACCTTCCCCCTTACTACCTGATCCAGTCACAAACTGAACCTTCCCCCTTACTACCTGATCCAGTCACAAACCAAACCTTCCCCCTACTACCTGATCCAGTCACAATCTGAACCTTCCCCCTTACTACCTGATCCAGTCACAAACTGAACCTTCCCCCTTACTACCTGATCCAGTCACAAACTGAACCTTCCCCCTACTACCTGTTTCAGTCACAAACTGAACCTTCCCCTTACTACCTGATCCAGTCACAAACTGAACCTTCCCCCTACTACCTGATCCAGTCACAAACTGAACCTTCCCCCTTACTACCTGATCCAGTCACAAACTGAACCTTCCCCCTTACTACCTGATCCAGTCACAAACTGAACCTTCCCCCTGCTGTGACTGACAGATACTACAACAGTCCTATGGCTTACTCTGTGAGACTGCTTAATGCCGCTTAACTGTAATATTGTATACTACGTCGGATATGTTTTGTTTTATTTACTTACTTATGTAGGTTTATGTATGCTGCACATTACCTTTTAGCTGCAAATATGTACAATTCAAAATAAACCTTCAATATATGTATTTTGTCTGCCATCCAGGGTTTTAACCAAGCCCAGCCCTACATAGCTTTGATATTACTCACTGACTACTACCAATGTGCTATCGTGAGAAAGATTAATGAGAGATCTCTTAATAACTAATGTAGTCACTGTTGTTATTGACATCATTCCAAAGGGTGGGTTTAAAAGAGGAAATTAAATGCAACCATTACTTCATAAGTCATATATTACCAAATAATACTATGAAGGCCTGTAACTTCATGAATCTGGAACAGCCTTCCGTGTACTTTTAAATGTAATCTCAACTACAATCCAGGTCATTAGGTTCTGCTATTAGATGAAGACCAGCGATAACACATTAAGTTGTTGTATAAATAATGGAAATAATGGAAAAAACTATTTCAGATTTTT
This sequence comes from Salmo trutta, assembly GCF_901001165.1. Lineage (NCBI taxonomy): Eukaryota > Metazoa > Chordata > Actinopteri > Salmoniformes > Salmonidae > Salmo > Salmo trutta. The sequence goes on along the minus strand of NC_042983.1, from coordinate 42,093,364 downwards.
GGTTTAGTTTAGTCACCCAAATGTCTATCACTGTGCTATCAACCATTTAAAAGGACAGCCAAGTTCAAATGGGAATAGGCATTTCAAGAACATCACAAACCAAATGTGGAATCGGTCAGGAAACACACTTTCAAGAATGAAATCTAATTGTGTCTAATGAGCAACAGAAAAGCGTAGGTGCCAGTCGACATGCTCAGTGGTGCTTTAGGTGCAGCGTGTACATTTGGAGACAGCAACTGCTGTCCCTGTCTCTGTCTCAGTATCGGTATTTTTTTTGCCAAGGAAACTAATGTCCCCTCAGGCCCCTACTCCACCACATATCTTCAGCACAAAATGCATGTGTGTATAGTCCGTATGTCACGCCCTGACCATAGTAAGATGTTATTTTCTATGGTAGAGTAGGTCAGGGCGTGACAGGGGGTGTTTTTGCTATGTTTTGTATTTCTATTTTCATGTTCTAGTTTTGTATTTCTATGTTGGTTTTGCTTGGGATGATCTCCAATTAGAGGCAGCTGGTCCTCGTTGTCTCTAATTGGAGATCATACTTAAGTAGGTTTTTTTCCCACCTGGGTTTGTGAGAGATTAGTTTTGAGTAGTGTCTGTTTCACCTCTGCGTCACGTTTTATTTATTTATAGATATTTTTTGGGGTCATTCAAGGTTATTTATGTATTGCATAGTTTCACAGTATAAATAAAATGTGGAATGATACACACGCTGCACTTTGGTCCACTCATTCCTATGACAACCGTGACACCGTATGTTATCGTGTGTTGTTACGCATGTGTCTATGCTTATGTTTCTGTTGCTTCACAGTCCCCGCTGTTCTATAAGGTGTATTTTTATCTGTTTTTTAAATCTAATTTTACTGCTTGCATCAGTTACCTGATGTGGAATAGAGTTCCATGTAGTCATGGCTCTATGTAGCACTGTGCACCCCCCCCCCCATAGACTGTTCTGGACTTGGAGATGGTGAAGAGACCTCTGGTGGCATGTCTTGTGGGGTATGCATGGGTGTTCGAGCTGTGCGCAACAAATTCAAACAGACAGCTCGGTGCATTCAACATGTCAATACCTCTCATAAATACAAGTAGTGATGAAGTCAGTCTCTCGAGATTGACATGCATATTATTTATATTGGCTCTCTGTGTACATCCAAGGGCCAGACGTGCTGCCCTGTTCTGTACATCCAAGGGCCAGACGTGCTGCCCTGTTCTAAGCCAATTGCAATTTTCCTAAGTCCCTTTTTGTGGCACCTGACGAGAAAACTGAACAGTAGTCCACGTGTGACAAAACTAGGGCCTGTAGGACCTGCCTTGTTGATAGTGTTGTTAAGAAGGCAGAGCAGCTCTTTATTATGGACAGACTTCTCCCCATCTTAGCTACTGTTGTATCAATATGTTTTGACCATGACAGTTTACACTCCAGGGTTACTCCAAGTAGTTTAGTCACCTCTACTTGCTCAATTTCCACATTATTTATCACAAGATTTAGTTGAGGTTTACGTTTTAGTGAATTATTTGTCCCAAATACAACGCTTTTAGTTTTCGAAATATTTAGGACTAACTTATTCCACCCATTCTGAAACTAACTGCAGCTCTTTGTTAAGTGTTGCAGTCATTTCAGTCGCTGTAGTAGCTGACATGTACAGTATTGAGTCATCCGCACACACAGACACTCTGGCTTTACTCACAGCCAGTGGCATGTCATTAGTAAAGATTGAAAAAAGTAAGGGGCCTAGACAGCTGCCCTGGGGAATGCCTGATTCTACCTGGATTATGTTGGAGAGGCTTCCATTAAAGAACACCCTGTGTGTTCTGTTAGACAGGTAACTCTTTATCCACAATATAGCAGGGGATGTAAAGCCATAACACATATGTTTTTCATTCAGCAGACTATGATCGATAATGTCAAAAGCTGCACTGAAGTCTAACAAAACTATATAGCTTGTATGCATACCTGATTCAACTTGTCAACTAATCATCAAACCCTCAATGAGTCGAATCAGGTGAGTTTGTCCAGGGTTACAAAGAAAATCTGTACAGTTGTGGGTACTGGAGGACCAGGGTTGGGGGTATTGGAGGACCAGGGTTGGGGGTATTGGAGGACCAGGGTTGGGGGTATTGGAGGACCAGGGTTTAGGGTATTGGAGGACCAGGGTTTGGGGTATTGGAGGAGCAGGGTTTGGGGTATTGGAGGAGCAGGGTTGAGGGTATTGGAGGACCAGGGTTTGGGGTATTGGAGGACCAGGGTTGGGGGTACTGGAGGACCAGGGTTGGGGGTATTGGAGGACCAGGGTTGGGGGTATTGGAGGACCAGGGTTGGGGGAACTGGAGGACCAGGGTTGGGGGTACTGGAGGACCAGGGTTGGGGGTATCGGAGGACCAGGGTTGGGGGCACTGGAGGACCAGGGTTGGGGGTACTGGAGGACCAGGGTTTGGGGTATTGGAGGACCAGGGTTGGGGGAACTGGAGGACCAGGTGTTGGGGGTATTGGAGGACCAGGGTTGAGGGTACTGGAAGACCAGGGTTGGGGGTATTGGAGGACCAGGGTTGGGGGTATTGGAGGACCAGGGTTGGGGGTACTGGAGGACCAGGGTTGGGGGTACTGGAGGACCAGGGTTGGGGGACTGGAGGACCAGGGTTGGGGGTATTGAAGGACCAGGGTTGGGGGGACTGGAGGACCAGGGTTGGGGATATTGGAGGACCAGGGTTAGGGGTATTGGAGGACCAGGGTTGGGGGTACTGGAAGACCAGGGTTGGGGGTACTGGAGGACCAGGGTTGGGGGTATTGGAGGACCAGGGTTGGGGGTATTGGAGGACCAGGGTTGGGGGTACTGGAGGACCAGGTTTGGGGGTATTGGAGGACCAGGGTTGGGGGTACTGGAGGACCAGGGTTGGGGGACTGGAGGACCAGGGTTGGGGGTATTGAAGGACCAGGGTTGGGGGGACTGGAGGACCAGGGTTGGGGGTATTGGAGGACCAGGGTTAGGGGTATTGGAGGACCAGGGTTGGGGGTACTGGAAGACCAGGGTTGGGGGTACTGGAGGACCAGGGTTGGGGGTATTGGAGGACCAGGGTTGGGGGTATTGGAGGACCAGGGTTGGGGGTACTGGAGGACCAGGTTTGGGGGTATTGGAGGACCAGGGTTGGGGGTATTGGATGACCAGGGTTGGGGGTATTGGAGGACCAGGGTTGGGGGTATTGGAGGACCAGGGTTGGGGGTATTGGAGGACCAGGGTTGGGGGTACTGGAGGACCAGGGTTGGGGGTATTGGAGGACCAGGGTTGGGGGTATTGGAGGACCAGGGTTGGGGGTATTGGAGGACCAGGGTTGGGGGTATTGGAGGACCAGGGTTGGGGGTATTGGAGGACCAGGGTTGGGGGTACTGGAGGACCAGGGTTGGGGGTACTGGAGGACCAGCGTTGGGGGGACTGGAGGACCAGGGTTGGGAAACACTGTTCTATATCTGTCAGTATGTATGTGCCATGACCTCATCAACATGCCTCCTGTCTTCACTGATCCACTTCAATGTCCCCCTTCATTTATCTCCTCCAAGGTGATTGTGCAGAGATCATTACCCACACAGACACTCACAGACACAGACACAGACAAGACACACACACTCACAGGCCAGAATGACTACCTCACATTGACTACCTCACACTGACTACCTCACACTGACTACCTCAGATTAACTACCTCACATGGACTACCTCACATGGACTACCTCAGATTGACTACCTCATATTCCTATCTGAGGAATGTGTCCTACTTTCTTTTCTTTTTATTTTACATAACGTTTACTTTTTTTTAAATCTACTGCAGACACGTTGTTCAGAAAGTGATAGTTTTCTAGTAAGAGTTGGATTGGAGTGTTGTATGTAAGGTGTTTGAGACTGATTTTCAGAATGAAGCAGTCTCTATGGTGATATATTGACATGGAGGAAGTCTGAACAGCAGAACAGGTCTATTGTTGTCACGTCCTGGCCAGTATAAAGGTTAATTGGTATTGTAGTTTGGTCAGGACGTGGCAGAGGGTATTCGTTTTATGTGGTTCGAGGTGGTGTGTTTGTTGAAAGGGGCATTTGATTTAAGTATTCCGGGGTTTTTGGGCACTGTTTGGTTTTCATGTATTCTATGTTTAGTCTAGTGTGTGTGGTTCTATGTTGAGTTAATTGGGGTTGGACTTCCAATTGAAGGCAGCTTTTTGGTGTTGCCTTTGATTGGAAGTCCTATATTAGTTGGGTGTGTTTGTCTTGTATTTTGTGGGAGATTATTCTGTGTTTCGCCTTGTGCCTTACCAGACTGTTTTTGTTGATCGTTCGTGTTTTTGTTATTTTTGTACGTTCATTTTTGAAAATAAATAAACATCAAGATGAGCCTGCACATACCTGCTGCGTTTTGGTCCTCCTTAACCGACGACAACCGTGACAGAATCACCCACCAACTATGGACCAAGCAGCAGAGGAAGGAGCAGAGGGACTTCGAGTTGGACTGGCGGGAGAAGTGGACCTGGGAGGAAGTTCTGGACGGGGCCGGACCTTGGCACCAGGCTGGGGATTATCGCCGCCCGCAGAGGGAAATTGAGGCAGCCAAGGCAGAGAGGCGGAGGTACGAGGCCATGGACGCGCTGAGGGAGAAGCACGAGAGGCACCCCCAATAATTTTTTTTGGGGGGGCACACGGGTAGTTTGGCTAGGCGTAGGAAGAGCCGGAAGCCAGCTACCCGTGGTTATATGGAGGAGCGTATGGGGTGGAGAGAGCTATGTTTCGCTGAGGAGCGCACTATCTCACCCATACGCACGCACAGTCCGGTGCGAGTTATTCCAGCCCCTCACAGGTGCCGTGCTAGAGCGGGCATCCAGCCTGGTAGGAGGATGCCTGCGCAGCGCATCTGGTCGCCGGTACGCCTCCGAGGACCAGGCTACCCAACTCCCGCTCTACGCACGGCTACCATCAGGCCCCTGCACAGCCCAGTCTGCCCTGTACGAGCACTCCATCCAGCCAAGGCGGGTTGTGCAGGAGGTAAGATCTAGACCGACTGTGCGCCTCCATAGCCCTGGGTTTCCAGCTCCTGTCTCTCGTGCGGACCCGGAAGTGCGTCAACCCAGTCCGACTCGTCCTGTTCCCGCTCCCCGCACTAGCCTTCAAGTGCGTAAACCCAGCCTCGCCAGTCAACAGTCGTCAGAGCTGCCCGCCAGTCAACAGTCGTCGGAGCTGCCCGCCAGTCAACAGTCGTCGGAGCTGCCCGCCAGTCAACAGTCGTCGGAGCTGCCCGCCAGTCAACAGTCGTCGGAGCTGCCCGCCAGTCAACAGTCGTCGGAGCTGCGCGCCAGTCAACAGTCGTCGGAGCTGCCCGCCAGTCAACAGTCGCCGGAGTGGCCAGACTGCGCTGAACTGCCGGAGTGGCCAGACAATTGTATGCTTTATTAATGTGATATATATGGCCTAAAATGTGTACTTTTGTTTCATCAAATAAACACAGTTTTTATTTATGAAAAATACACCACAATACAACACAACATCAAATGAACATCATGTTATCACAAACATATCCAATCATTTGACTGATCTTACAACTGAACGACAATGCATTTAGACAAATTACTGCGAAAGTTCAGCTGGAACCAGTCGTGGCCAGATCTGACAATACAAGCATTTCGCTACACCCACAATAGCATCTGCTAAACGTGTGTATGTGACCAATAACATCTGCTAACCATGTGACCAATAACATCTGCTAAATATGTGACCAATAACATCTGCTAAACGTGTGTATGTGACCAATAACATCTGCTAACCGTGTGTATGTGACCAACAACATCTGCTAACCATGTGACCAGTAACATCTGCTAAACGTGTATGTGACCAATAACATCTGCTCAACACGTGTATGTGACCAATACAATTAGATGTTATTTGATTCACACACATCTCTCAGAAAGGCTCAGGTGTCATTTCGTCTGGCTCTGAGAGGATCTGTTGTGTTAGAAGTCAAACCTCAAGCACCTGAATCATTTCTCACTTCTCATGACTACAGCCCATTCCTATCTCATTGAATGTGTGTGTGTGTGTGTGTGTGTGTGTGTGTGTGTGTGTGCGTGCGTGCGTGCGTGCGTGTGTGTACGTGCATGCGTCTGCGTGTCTGTGTTGATTCCAGGAGTTCCAGACATGGCTCAGAGAATCTGCCCCAGCTGAGAGGAAGGGAAAGGAGCTGACTTCTAGGTGTTCTGGGTATATTATGATCTAGGTGTTCTGTATTCTAGGTGTTCTAGGTGTTCTATGTGTTCTGGGTATATTATGATCTAGGTGTTGTCGTGTCTTTGGCTATGCCGGATTAAGTGATATGACATGCTAATTTATAAAATTATTTCTCTGTAATTAATATTACCTGATTAAGCTAATCATGTAAATGTAATTAACTAGAAAGTCGGGGCACCACAGAAGAACGTTTATAGAGCTGTTATCTTCTGAATAAACTCTTAAAATACTTAGTAATATTTTACATCGATAGCAGTCAATCTTATCTTATTTTCAATCTCATCATGAAAGTTATAAATTCTTGGTTATCTTCACGAACCCTGGCTAACAAGTTGAATCAGCAATACAAAATTGGGTTTAATTATTTATTTACTAAATACCTAACTAATCACACAGAATTACAAATACACAGAATTCATATGATGTCATACAGAAAACGTCCTGGTGGACTGAGCCTGTATCATGGCTGGTTACACAAAGGAAAAGGGGGTTGGGCTTGAATGAAAGAGCGGGAAGATTTAGGAACACAGAAACAGCAGCTATGCTATCGTAAATACATTATCTTATGCATTCTAAATTACCGCCCATTTGGAAAAGGAAAATGCAATAAATATTTACTCTGAGCTGCGCTTCGATAGATTGGTCGTAGATGCTGGCCGTGGTTGGCCAACAGATCTTCCTGTTGTGTAGTGGAAGAATGTCAATGGTGGTGGTATCTTCGTCTGGTTGTTAGACTGGATCCGTCGTCCGTCCTTTCCTAGCCCACGTTAGCAGCGGCTAACTCAACGGCTAGGAAGTATCACTTCTGTAGTGAATAAGCTCAAAGTTCATACCAGTTCATACCATAGCTCACGCCGAGGTTGGCTTAGTTCTGTTCTTGATATGTGTCTGTCCTTATAACGTAGAGGCTGCAGTCCTCCCGTACTGGAACCCAGAAATGTCTTTTCGTCAAAGACTTATATAGTGGAGAGGGGGAAAGGAGGGGTTTCATCGTTTATAACCCCATGTCTCTTCACAGGGTTGGCCACTGATCGGCAGGGCACTTTCCCTATGAAAACCCAATTCTCTCATTTGGAAGCTAAAATTACATTTAATCTCCTAACAAACAATTTCAATATCAAACATTTCAATTGCATAACAATTCCATGTGACTCTGATAACTAGAGAGTGTATACTTTCTCCGGTACAGTTTATGTCGTCCTGCCATCAATCATAACGTCTCAGATAACAATGAACTGACATACATACTCATTACGTTATCAAGCATATTTCCAACTGGTTTTATTACCAAAATATGGTTCCTTTTCCCCATTTGTTTGATGTTCCCAGACTCTCTATATTTAACACAGGCTATTCCAGTCCTTCAGTAGGGTCAGAGAGGGGAAGGGAGAAAGGTATTTATGGGGGGGTCATAAACCTTACCCACAGGCCAACGTCATGACAGTGTTCTGTATTCTAGGTGTTCTATGTGTTCTGTGTTGTAGGTGTTCTGTGTGTTCTATATGTTCTGTGTTCTATGTATAATGTGTTCTATGTGTTCTAGGTGTTGTATGTGTTGTGTGTTCTAGGTATAATGTGTTTGTAGGTGTAGGTGTTATTTGTGTTCTGTGTCCTAGGTGTTCTATGTGTTCTAGGTATAATGTGTTCTATGTGTTCAGTATTCTTTGTGTTCTAGGTGTGCTGTGTTCTAGGTGTGCTGTGTTCTAGGTGTTCTGTGGTCTAGGTGTTCTGTGTTCTAGGTGTTCCAGACATGGCCCAGACAGTTTGCTCCAGCTGAGAGGAGCTTGGTTCCACTGGGACTGAGGGCCAGGTGCAAAACACGACCCATGTGACCTGAAAGACCATCACAATAACAGCATTGTAACAATGAGAAAAATACATATCTGGTCTTATCAGGCAGCTTATATACAGTACCAGTCCAAAGTTTGGACACACCGACTCATTCAAGGGTTTTTCTTTATTTTTACTATTTTCTACATTATAGAATAATAGTGAAGACATCAAAACTATGAAATAACACATATGGAATCAAGTAGTAACCAAAAAAGTGTTAAACAAATCAAAATATATTTCAGATTCTTCAAAGTAGCCACCCTTTGCCTTGATGACAGCTTTGCACACTCTTGGCATTCTCTCAACCAGCTTCACCTGGAATGCTTTTCCAACAGTAGAAAGAGGAGGAAGGGAAGCGCTACTAAGGTACACAATAGTAAATGTTGGTAGACAGAAGGTGCTCTTTGGTAAAAGGGTTGAGTTGGTCTTCAAAAAGAAAGGAGGACCAAGGCACTCTTCATATAATTGATTAAAATGCCTTTATTAGTATGGCATGTTC